>NC_142243.1:71321933-71473448 GCF_052056855.1 Sturnus vulgaris | reverse complement strand
CAACCAGGAGCTCCTGTGGAGAGGGTGCCACAAGTCAGTGAAGTTTTAGAGAGTTGGCCAGGCAGAGCTTTAATAATATTACCTGTTACCTGGTGCTAAATATACCAGGGCTCTCTTTCGTTTTTTTCTTCCACTGATAGATCTGCTGTGCAGGTAGCAGTAAGGGAAAATATCTTAGATCAGATGCTAACTAAGCATGCTGAATTATTGAGAAAGCAGAAGCATTTCAGTTATCTGAAGCACCTGATGTCCAGTGTTGCCAGTCAAGGTTCAAGATCATTCGAGCCTTAGATGAACCTTCCTAACATGTCGAGTGATTTGGAGTCTGTTCCCATTTCTGTTGAGGACTTTGTGAATTCAAAATCTTTGATAGGCGGTTATTTTCCTTCTGTCCCAAAATATCTGCCTTCAGACAATAAGCCATTTCAGCAGTGGATGGCAAAGAAAGATGAAATACTGCATTTTATTAGAAGTTAAATAAGTAGTAATCTCTGGTGTCTTTGACCTTCACGATTACTAAGAATGATAATAATAAATGATGATTATTAATAAAGAGGGATTATCAATAAATAATATAAAAATGCTTTCTTAAACTGCATTTAAGCTCTATACCTAGCAGCCCTCTGGAGGTGCAACATTCTTTCTCATTTTATAAATGTAAAAGCCAAAGTGAGATAACAGCTTTGCAGTAACATTTACTGATCTGTTTCTAGATAGAGTTACATTACACAATGAAACCAAGAAACATCACTTATGACCGGATCACTTCCGTAGGATATAATAGGAAAAAAAAAGTAAGAGATTGTGAAAACAAAAGCCTGTCCTGAGTTTTACACTCAGTAGATGCATGCTCTTGTAGCAATGCCTTATTTTGCTCCAAATACTGCTGTGGTGCAAACAGCCAGAGATGTGTGGCTCATCTGCTATTGTTCCTAGCAAAGCACTTGCATGACTTGTATGCATCTTGCATGCTTCTATGACATCTTTTTTTATAAACACTGTCTATACTTTCACTGCAGTCCTTGGTTTTGATCAGTTTCTTTAAGTATGCATTCTTTGGGTACACACTTCTTTTTTTTTTTTTCTCCTCTCATTTAAACTGCTTTTATTACTGCATTACCTCTTTATGCAGCACAGGAAGAAGATGGCAGGAATGAAATAATACAGGAAAAAAGTGCAAGCACCACAGTGTGCTAGTGATATAGGTGATAGGTGGGAGGGAGAAATGAAGCTTTTCATCTGACAGTTTCAGGGGTATGCAGCTATTTAGGAAGAAGGTTCATGAAATACATGGGAAAAGTAAGTGGAACATTACCTGGAGAGGAAGATTTGAATGTCACTAAGTCAAAGGAAGTGACTATATTATTTCTGAGGAGAGATGGAGTAGGTGGAGACAAGCAAAGGATAGGAGATTAATGAGAACAGTGACCATTGTGCCAGAAGGACATAAGAGATATAGACGCAGAGGACTTGTATCACATGCTAATAATCAGTCACTGTGTTTCTAGTGTCAAACAGAAAATATTGCTACTTTATAGGGGTGGATGTTCAGGGTATCCTCTACTGGTGAAACTTTTTGTAAGGCAGCTTTAACATGTACACAAATATCAAACCATTTAGGGTCCTGTATACCTGACTGGCCCTTCTAACAATGGGAGGTGTGGGATACAGGGTCAGGAATAAATTACACTTACTCCTTCGAATCACAGCTGTTGATCCTATAAATATTGTATGCATGGGTAAACTTTGGTGCTCTTTCAGAACCTGATGCTAATGTGTCCACATTTCAGAGCTTTTTAATGTGAAAACAACTTGGAAAAACTGGAAAGGATCTTTACCTAGTTACTTCATTAAATAATAATGGAGCTGGTGTCCCAAAAATTTGTCATTCGGTTACAAGATATCCTCCCAGAAGTCATAACTTCTCATGCACTGAGGTCAATGAGTTTTCTGACATTCTATACTAAGTTGATAGTGGATCCAGGAATCTGCATTCACTGCTCCAATGGAAATAAAACTTTGTCCTTGTGCAGAGCTGGAAAGTCTTGCAAAAGAGGGATACATGTTTAAGCTCCTTTAATTGACGTGAAATCCACCTCATTGTTCATGAAGCTCTAAAATTAAAAAATCATATCCATTTAGTCAGGCTTTAGAAAATAATGCTCCAAGAACTCCTCCTGTAGATCTTGACATTAAACCAGTCTTAGCATTGTCTTGCCACCTGAATCATTTATTTAAGCGGTGATAATAAAAGGTGTCAGCAATTCAGTTGTAAGCTCTTGAAGATTTCTGTGCGCACTGACCTTTAAGTGTTTGCATCTTGACAGGTGAGCCGTTCCTAACGTCTCCTATGAGATATGGCCGGGGCAAGGGGTCAGGCACGCTAATGATAAAATTACCATTTACCTTTTACCTCACCAGCCTCAGTGCCTAACATTATAAATGTAGGTAACCTTTCACCTGAAGGCCCTCTTTCTTCTGCAGTGCTAGGGATTATGAAGAAATTAATGTGCTCACAGCTGCAGAAGAGGCATAAGTCATGAAAAAAGTGTGCTTTTGGTGATTCTTTCTCTTTAATTTTCTTTTTTTTTTTTTTTAAACCAAAGTCGTTTTTTGGAAAAAGTATGAAGAGTTTTTACCCTGTTTTATTTTAAGAGGTGGTTATCTGGCTATTCCTATTCTAACATTCCTTATCTAGTCAAGATTATTCTGTTCTTTCTTATTAAAATGAAAGCATTATTTATTACTTGATTAGTGCACATGGTATCACAGCAGCCAATAAGGTTTCTTTCAGGGATAAGTGACAACATCAATGAAAGTGTATGATGATCTTCATTGTTAGCCATAGCCCAAGAGAGTCTACTCGTTCACCTTTACATCCTGATCCAGATATAAATGTGAGTTCCCCAGGTTTCTGACACGAGTCAATATTCCTCTCCCAAAGGCAGCACCATTCAATCAGTGGTAATGGGCACGATGAGTGCTTTGGAGGCAGTGTGACTCTGAAGACTGCCCAAGGAGTGCTGATCTCCCACCCACCTATGATGTGCCTGAATTGCTCACAAGTAAACCCTTGGAAAATAGGATGTACTGTGAAGCTTAACAAGAGTGGCATATATTTACTTCTCCATATAAAAAATATTTCTGATTTATAAAATTCATGCATGTTGTGGATAGGACAGCTATCATGCCTAGGAGAAATATTAAAGATGGTGCTAGGTCCAGAGCCTGCATTTGGCTGATTCATGGGCAGGTGATTCATATCCTGATTTGAAATACGTATTCTTCTTGCCAGAGCTAAAGCATATGAGAGTGGAAAACATACAAAGAGACAGACATAGAAAATGAGATTCAGTTCATTTCACTGATCAAGAGCCAAATGATCACAAGCTTTAGTAGAATTACCTCCCATAAGAACAGCCCCTTTCTGATAAATGCAGTCATGTAACTGCTAGGGCATAAATCGTGCAAATTGAAGACTATAGTTGAAATATAAATCTTTATATTAAGTTTAGTGAAATTTCGTATTGTGTGAACATTATTCATGTCTATGAATCTTCAGACACAAATCTTGTTGCATTTTATTTGTGTTATAAGGATATACATTTTGCAAAAGTTTCATTCAGTGGATATCAACCTTAATGAAATTGTGCTCTGGGAAGTCTATAAAAATCTCCCACACATTGAAAAAACCTGAGCAGACCTATTTCTAGTTTTATATATTCTTGTTCACACACAGAGTTCAAGCATCTTATAAATGAAAGGTACAACTTCATTTCTGTGTTAAACTGACAGAGTAAGTAAAAGGATTGGTTAGTACATATTGAAAGGACAGTCAGGTTGCATGCTGAAAAAGAAAAAACCCACAGAAGAAATATTGTCCCTTCTGGAAAAGTGTATAGCTCTCCTCTCACATTAGCCTGCACTGCTTCTGCCATCAGGGAGTTTGTGAAGTAGTGAAGCAGGACGGAAAGCACAGGAAAGCCTTCCTCTGGGAAGCTTGTACTCAAATCAAATGTGTTGAAAGGACACAGACAGGGATGTCATTTGGGCTGGACAGCCTGACAGAGTTATTTCCAGGCTTATCAGATCATGTTCCACTTGTCTGAATACTCTTGTTTTACTTCTGTGCATCGACACAAACTCAGCCCCCAGCACCAAAACCAGATTCATTTCCACAGTACAAAGGGCTTAACTGTGCTTTTCAGTAGGTTTTCCTCCTCCTACCCCTCTGTCCATCATTCTCCTGGAGTGGAATGCTGCTCCTACATTCAAATTCTGCCTTTACAGTGGTATAACTATTTCGTAGTTATGACTTAGACCACAGGGCACACGCAGTTCTGTACAGACATGTAGGAACTTTCATAACCTTTCCTGAAAGGTTGCAGAGACTCCACAGGTGTAATAGAAGTTGCTGGCAACATTTATAAATGGGTTTTATGGGTTATTGCATAGTCCCATCAACTGATCCATTTCTCTGGGACTAGGATTGGTATTCCATGCTTCTGCAAAGTTACAAGCACATGGTATTAAATCTGTTGAGGAGTAAAAAGAATCCTACCAGTAAAATATTTCTTTCCCCTTCTCTACGCTCCAGCACTTAGAAGGATCAGTACAGGCCAGGCTCATGCAGTTGGGCAGTCAGTTTCTGATTCTGAGTTAGGAAACAGGAGTACTGTGACCACTTGAAGAGCAGATTCCTGCAATGACAGAGAAAACACATTTAGCCCTCACAAAACCTACAGTGTTTCTCAGCATGGACTAGCATGATCTTTGCAATATCATGCCAGTAAAATCCCTCAAATACTGGATTATGCTCTGTCTCATCCCCTTTGTGTTCATTGAATATATATGATGCTAGCTGGCTTGAAGGAATCTTTCTTTTGATTTCCCAGGGGATATCCACTGAAGGTTTGATCCTGCAATACACTGGATGCGCTGAGCATTTAAGGAAGCCAGAGGAATTTGAGAATGTAAAGCTATCTGCTGGCTGAAGACATGAAGAGATGTGTAGCATTAGTTACGTTGTGCTCCATGTCATGCAAAATATTTCAAAGCAAGAAGAAATAGCAGTACTTAAAAAATAAACAAACAAACAAAAAAAATCTAACAAGAAAAATACTTCCTGGAGACCTGGAGGGAGAAAAAAATTATACCAGATACACCACATTCTTGAATCTGCAAGGGGGATCTGGTTTCATGGCAAGGTCAAGGTCAGATCAGTAAATCTGCGTTATCATTACCTGCACCACTAACACCTATTAGGTCCAACAGGAAACATATTTTGCAGATTGGCTGGAAAACTAAGGTAACAGGACAGATTTCAAATGCAGATGTTTCCATCTGAGCATATGTTTATTGATTCTTGAATCTTTCAAAGCCACATTAATCATGTGGCAAAAAGGCAAAAATGTGACATACTAGTTTAGGAATGAAAGAAAAGGGAAGTGACTTTTTCACAGAAAGGGCTGTGTCAACATATTTCAGAAAATCAATCAATAGTCAAGTAAGTCTAGTGAAGAATTGAACATTCCTTCAGGGACTACAGGATGCCATACACTTTTTTTTTTACAATTTTATAGAAAATATAGTTTGCTAATATAAAGAATAAGTGGATATGTCTTTTCTTATTTCAAAAAGGAATTCTGTTCTCCCAGTAAAAATAAAAGTGGTTGCAGTGCTGATAGGAAAACGTACTTAAAATTTAGCAACAATTTGAAATACATTCAGTTTGAAAAACAAAGAAAGTTAAAGTAGTTTGTCCCTAGTATTCAAAGCTTTTTCTATTCTGGGTAAAGACTGGAATTGGCTTCAGAGAATGACATTAGTGGGTTCTGGATCTAGTCCTTACACTTAAAGCTACTGCATGACCTTTTAGTGTGCTTTTTACACCACCAAGCACATGGAAATAGTTTTAAAATTGATACATGGATTTTTGTTTTTATAAGTGTCTGTAGCAGAAAGGACTTGTTTAAATTAAAAAAATGCATACTTCATGTGCTCACTTTCCAGATTCCTCATAATGGACAAAGTTTAATCAAGGGATGGGTTAAATTTCTTACTTATGGCATGGTATGTGGTACAAATATTTCCCCAATGCAAAACAACTGTGTGCATATTTGTCTGTGTACACAAACACACAGATACATAAATAGGAATGCAGGTGTAATGTACATACATGAGAGCATGTGGGAGTACATATCTGTAGCAGCAACACGAAGAACCAATGCATATTGCAATTAAATGCAATATGCATGAAATTAAATTCCCAGTTAAGATCAAGACCTGGGGAAGAAACTCTGTTTCTTCTGGCAATCCTCTAGGGAGAAAGCCAGAAAAGTTGATACCTAAAAAGTTCATTCACTGCTTCTTTCTGCTCTGAAAATGCTGAATAGGAAACTCAGGGGCAGCATCTTAAAAAGCCTGCATAGAGACTACTCCTGCCTGCCAAGAAGGAATGTGATGGGAAGAGACCTTCAGGTTTTATGCAGATCCTGCTCCTTCAACCAGCCTTTCTGCAACTGCTGGGAAGAAGGATGTGGAGATCCTGTGACTGTGATATCTAGCAGGCAGAGTCCTTTCACTAGACAGGTGAAAATCCATTTCTTCTAATGAGAAAACCTGTAGAACTGCTGATATATCACAGGTTTTTAGTCTTCATGGTTATCTTCTCATGCATTTCCACTGAAGAATGCAGTGGGGGCCGGAGCTATCTGTGAGGACATAGTGTTGCTACCTCTTATTAGACATTTCCATTTCTTCCAGCCTGGAAGATTTCCCATACCTTATTAGATTCATTAATGCGTGTTTATAATGCTGCAGTTGTACTTTGATGATTTTAGGATGTTTGAGACTGGAAGGGAATGGGATGACATTTCTAGTATAATTTGTTCTGCATAAAACCTGTTCCCATGAATACTTAAGTTCATTCTCTATTTGTGAAGCTACTGGACCAAATCAGCTCATGCCAACAGGCACTCTCTGCTGATAGCTCAAGAAGCTTTGCCAATTGACACCAGCTAAGAATTCAGCTCCACAGTTTGAGGGGGGAGGGACAGAGTTTAAATAATTGTTAGTTTAAGTGTCAGAATGTATTTTCATTTCCATCAGATCAAGTCTAGAGTAAGTTTATTTAAAGCAAGAGGGTTTTTTCCTATTTTCTTTGGTGTAACAGAAGAGAGTTTGTCCCTGAGAATTAATATCTTCAAAAATCTCAGTGAGGCAGAAAAAAACACTTTTTAGCCAGTCTCTGAGATGCTGATGAAACCCAGAGCAACCCACTGCTATGTAAAATACCTCATTTAATGAATTTACACACCCATATGTGTATGTGTATATGTGTATGTATACACACAAACACACAGTTGAACTGAAAAAAAACCAACAAACCCAAAGCAAAAGAAAAATCCTCAGGACTAGACACAGTACTCTTTAAGTACAGAGCTGTTTAAAATATCAATCTCCTTATTGTAATTTGATGTGTGAAATTCAGGCACGCATTTACAATTCAGATCCTATTCCTTAGGGATTCCCATTTAGGGCCTGTTCATATGATTTATTTAGTGCCTTTCTTCACTTACTTACGCTTGAGATCGTTAGGTATAATGCACATATATGCACAGGGATAAAATGTTTATCATCATTACTTCAATGAAGTCATTTGCCATCCTTGACACCCTCTAATGTCCCAAGTGCTTCAACCCACTGACTCATTTGCCCAGCTTTGCTCTCTCTTCACTTTTTCATCTCAAATTCTCAATGTGTTCCCTTCATCAATTACAGATGTTTAGCTGGTAGCAGGAGGGAAGACAGCAGAATAATTATCCAAATATAACAAAAGAAGGTCCCCTTTGTGATTCAGGAGGGACATGGATGGGGGAGGGAGAGCAGAGGAATCAGGAGTGTGGATTTCATGCTTCTTTGAAAACATTAATGATGTTTAATGGAAACAGAAGAACCCACTAGAAGCTATCATGGTCTCAAATCTGTGTCCCACATAGCTAACCTGAGGGCTAGTTCCCACCCGAGTGTCCTCTTTCTGCTCTGGCTCTCATTGTCCCAGGTTGCCAGCATTTCACCACCTCTGATGGTTGCAATCAGGAACCACTTCGAATGTACTCTTTGGGATGTATTTTTCAGGAAACCAGGATCCAAATCACTGTGCCCTGACTACATTCAGCTAATTGGCCCTTGCTTTCGATGACATCCGTGGTGTGGGGATGAACAAATTGAAGATGAAAGGGTGGGCTGGGTTGGGGGCAGGGGGAAGTTAGCATGGCCTGGGGCACAGAGTCGTGCACAAGTGGGGAGAGGCAAGAGAGTGTGGGGTCCCCAGGTGGCTGCGTGCAAGGTGACTTTTTCACTTTGAAAGAAGATTGGTCTCACATTTCTCTGCCTCCCTGGTACAGGCACCAGCTGCAATGTGGTATTTCTCCATGATGTGAAGGCAGGAATATACACAAATCCTTGCAGGGACTAATGCTGGGGAGACGGATCCTAGAGATGTTCATGCTCAGAAAAACAAATGTTTTTAACGGTGCTTCAGAGCTCAGCCAAATAGTGGTTGCCAATGTGTACTAGAGTTGGGACAAATTAAAACAGAAACTCCTCATGTAGACCACAAAACCAACACAGGGTAAAAAGCAATCCTTTTGAAAAAGAATCAAACAATTCAAGATTGAAATGAACAACTATTTATAAGTTGATCTATTTATAAATAAGTAGTTATTTTTCCCAGTAAGCCCATGCTGGGCTTTGGTGATATACTCAAGCATAAATATTTAACCCACTCAAAATTCAGAGTGACAATTACCAGAAGGAAAAGTCAGGGATTCTGAATGCTGCCTGACACTTTAAAGCACACCAATAAACAAATAGCTCGTCATAGCAAAAGCTTTATTTTTCTTTCAGTTCACCCTTCTACCTTTCCCTAATTATGAAGGGCTTTGCCATGCACTTAGGTGGTGCATCTGACATAATCATGGAAACACTCCACAGAGAGATTGCATGTGGTCTTCATAGGAAACACAGCAGCAGTGGTTGTCTCTGATAACAAAAGGAAATTCTGCCCTTGAACACACATACTGCATCAGCTGGTAGAGGCAAATGTTCTACCAGGGAATTACCAATCCCTTTTTTCACAGCTATAAGGAAAGACGTGGAAGATGAACTAGTGGTACTGAAATAAAGGCTAAAATCTATTCCTCTACAGAAAACTAAATGTTCTTGACTTGCCTTTTTAAAAAAAATACACTTTTTTTCACGTTAAAAAATACATTTATTATTTATTATTTAAATATTTATTATAATTATAATTTTTTATTATTTATTATTAAAAAAAATGTGTATAACCTGGGATACTTATCATCTACTCCAGTTTAACGTATGTGAGCCAGAGGTCATATCTGGTCACCAGAGTCCCCATGGGCTTCTCCAATCTTTTTGTCTCCACAACATTCAATGGTAATAAGTTCTACTGCATAAAGAGGCAGTGTATGAAAAGTAAATAATGGACTTTTCTGGATCTTTGATAGAGATTTGTCATTTTTGCTACCTGAAAATGAAAAGAGTGCAGGTTTTCTTAGCCATTTTTCATGCCATATCTTAGCACTTCAAAACCAAAGTAGAAGAGCCCGTTTTTCACAGCTCCTTCTCAGAATTATATGTTGATACTTTTCTGCTTTTCAGAAATCATCACTTCCAGGTTAACAAACATTCAACATTCACTCACTCACTTTTCCTGCTAAGCGGTTTGGTCTATTTTCTTCTCCTTTCAGGGCCTTCAGGAGGAGATTAGAAAGACTATGCTTGAAGATTATGAAAGAGATAACAGTTTATCACAGCTACTTTGATCCTTGCAGAGTCTGAAACACAGTTTGAGCCGAAACCATAAAGAGTGATAGTTTTTAATTTTTTTTTTCTGGTCTGAAGTATAAAAACAGTGCACTGTGTCACAGAAATGTATTATAAAGCTATGGAGAAAAAGCAGATAATAAATTCCTCCAAAGGGAAAATGAATCACCAATCTTTCCAGGGGAATGGAGACATGTAAATTCATATAGGCAGAGTACTTACCTATGGCATTTATTTTTTTGTTAATACTTTTAAAAGTAATACTTGGAGTGATTTAAGCACTTATCTTTATGTTCGCCACGAAATTTGCTATCCTGTATTACCTGTCAGGACTAGTAAACACCAAATAAATAAAGATGTTTCTTCAAAAGCCGTTCAGAATGCTACTCATGTTCTGGAAATAAAAGGAATTTACAAATGTTGGTCTGTTTTGGTTTTTACTTAATGCAAAATCCCCATCCTGCAGCATTTCTGTATTTTCAAACTGGGACTTACAATTCATGGCACCTGATCTGTATCTTTTACTCTCCTGAATGCTTTTTAAAAAACAGGTGGCATGTGTCCAAAATATTGAAATCATACAAGACCATGACTCATATTTCCTCCATGTCAGACCTAGCTCTTCAGGGTGAAATGTACTGAATAAGTAAGAGGTAGAGGAGAAGTTGTTTAAAGTGGTAGAGGAAAAGATGTTTAAACAGCCTCTTGTTTAAAGGCTAAGATGCTCCATTCACTTTTCCTGAGTGGCTTCATTCTATCCTATTGGTACAAAGCTGATACAATGTCCCTGAAAACAGAGGTGTTCTGGATGGTATACATAACATTACCTTTCATTATTGGCTTTGCCAGCAACTGTGGTATTCATTTATCTACCTAATTTATGAAACCAGGGCCAGCTTTAGACACAAACAATAAACGTTTGAGGAGGCTGCTAAAACATTAGGATCAGGTTTCTCCTTGCAATAGTGATTACTAGGTAGAACCAGAGCCAGAGCCTGGCCAATCCTGCCGTCTTGGGCTTCAGCTGAGTCATGGGAGAGCTGGCAGAGTACAGATAAGTACTGATGGAGGTGGTGGCATTGCTGGTGTCATCATTGTGTCTCTCCACAGAGCAGCAAGCAAGGCTTCCTTTGTGCCTGAGGTCCTGGCTGGGATCTTGCTCCCTGGACCTTTCTTTCCGATGGCAGAAATTTTATGCCCCAGACCCTTCTCTCTTGAAGAAACATAATTTATTTCCACCAGTGCTGCTTAGGGCATCTTGAACTAGCTCTGCTAACTCAATTTCATACAAGATGCTCCACACCTCAAAAATGTTGCAGTCCAAACACAGAAGGTTTAATAGTCAGAAACTCCAGACATGCCACTGTAGAACAGTATTCCCTACTCCACATTGTCAAAGTATCTTTGCACTGTCTTAACATCACATTTAGAAAGCGACAGGATATTTTCCTTCCAAAAATGTCCCTCCTCTACAGTCAGGGAAATCTGGCACTGTAGTATTCAGAAGTTACAGCGATAAAACTCCTCTTTTCTGACAGGCCAAAAGAATAAATGCAGCCTTGCAGGGCTCCTGGCTGAATCAGGATGTTAATGAGTAGGGAAACAGCAGTGAAGATGATGGCTAACCAATCAATAATGACTGAATTACAGTTTAAAAACTGGATGTGTTAGATAGTTATTAACAGTGTAATTATTCATAAATGTGCCTAATTATTCATAATTATTCAGAAACCTTATTACTTCCCTGATTGTCATAAGTGATCTCTGAGGCCAATTATTATTTGATTATGGCCACAGGACTCTATGTTGGTATTATTACTCCTTTTGTCCTAGAAAAGTACAGAGAAAGCTGGTGAAGTGAAACTCGTGGAGGACTGTCTGCATCGAGTAGTCCTTTAAGAACAAGAAGCCTGTGATTTGAAAGCCTCTGTTGTGTTTCCTCTTAGCTCTTTCTTCCAATTTCCTTGATTCCTTTATTACAGAAGCTGCCGCTGCCTAATTAGGGTTTTCTTGTTGTAATTGCTGCATTTGATATCTTAATAGTGTTACAGTGAGTGTGAGGGAGGAAGGGGGAAAGGGGCAGAGGGACTATCAATGCATGTGTTTGTGGAGAAACTGAAAGCTCCCCAGGCTGTATGACTGAGCCAGAAAGGCCCAGGAGCCAAATCCCAGCTAGCTCAGGTATCTTGTAACTCAGCAGAGAGCTCTGTCAGATGCAGCTAGGGCAGTTTCTAGCCTCTGAAAATAAGAATGACAGTGCCTTTCCCTTTAAACAAACAGCTGGGCTTGATGAGTCATTTCCACAAAAACAGGTGAGAAAATAGTATTTTACATTTGCTTACATTTGACTCACAGGACTGTAAACTCAAATCTAACTGCAAGCTTGGTTAAGTGCTGAACCAGATGTATCCAGGGTGTTGATGCAATCAGATCTCATCATCAGAAAATCTGGGATTTTTGTCAGAAGACACTTCACTAATCAAACAGGACCATCAGCTCCTTTCCACTCTCTTTCCTTCCCTGAAAACATTAGAGCCATTATATTGTGGGGCGGCATTAGTCATGTTAAATTAGCATATAGATGAGTTCTGGGGGTAGGAAGGAGGGGGAGATAGGTTATGATAACCTGATGCTGTAATGCAGAAATCTTCTGGCTTATACACTGGGCCCCACAGTGCCTTGAGCTTGTTGCACAGGGGAAATGTGGTTTCCCAACAGGGTTGCAAACAGCTTCTTTTGTGTGATTTTACTGACAGTGTTTAATAAGAAAACACACACCGAAGCACTGAAGAATCATGAACCAAGTTCCACAGAATCATCCAATTGTTTTAAAAATCATGAGATTCAAAACCCCATATGTTGGGTTTCTTTGTTGTCTGTTTGTTTGTTTGTTTGGCTGGTTTTTGTCTTTTGTTTTTTATCTTCTCTTACTGGATAAGGGATGGAAATCTCTTTGCACTGACATCCAAGATTGTCCTAATG
Source organism: Sturnus vulgaris (assembly GCF_052056855.1). NCBI lineage: Eukaryota > Metazoa > Chordata > Aves > Passeriformes > Sturnidae > Sturnus > Sturnus vulgaris. The sequence continues at coordinate 71,460,614 of NC_142243.1, read as the reverse complement.
ACTTGAAGGGCTAATAAAGAAAAACATTAGACCCTGCAAGTGCTGTCAGATCCATCAGTGGCTCACAAACACTATGGTGTGAAAAGAAGGGCTGCCCAGCTGTGTGGTCATTTTAGCATCCTTGATCCAAAAAACATGTGTCATAGCAGGGGGTTCAATGGGAAACATTATGGTTCTTCTAAGTCTTCCCCATCCCATTCTCACAAAGTCTGTGCCCAGGTCCTGTCCTGCAGTTATGTTAGAGTACTGTCCTCACTTCAGGAGACAAGGCCAGATTCTGGTTGTGATTACAGCTCTGTAGCCCTGGAGTTGTTTCAGAGATAACAGTGGAATCTGGGAATGAGATCCCTGTCCTCTGATGGTATTCTCACAGTTGAAGATATGGTGGAAAACAGTTTCATGCTGAGAGAGTGCTACCAAACATAAGAAATGTAGTAGTTCAGCAGCAGCTGAAATGTTTATACACATAGTTCTAGGTTTCCTAAAATCCCCTGGAAAGTTTAACAGAAGCATTTCTTCTTTTTGTCAGACTATGTGATATAAACAGTCAAGTACTCGTAACCCTCTTGTTTTGCAGCATTCTTTCGAATTTCTGTGATAGGGAATAAAACCATTAAACAACTAGAACTATTTGGTCTTGTGAAGGCTTCAATACACGACAGGTCTCAAATAGCACAAGTTGCTGTGCTCAACAGGAACATGAAACGAATACACTTGATTTTTCAAGCTATCTATGTGTAGGACTAAGAGTTTTGTGAGATGTATGTTTGCAGTCTGCATTTTTCAAAAAGTACAGAAGGTTTATATTTTCTTTAGAATATATAATAAAAAAGAAGGAAAATAATACTCTGTCAGAAAAAGACTGAAGACAACTTCCTCCTTCAGAATTCTTTATTTCACTCCAAAAGTGAAATTTCTTTAGTCACACTTGCATACCTTTTTTTTTTCTTATAAAAATTGGAATGGAAATTCAATTTCTACAAGTGCTATGGGGAAATCAGCACTCAATTTGCACACCAGGGATACTTCCAGGGCATTCCAGCACAACTTGACACAGAAGAACAGAATGCTTACCAAACTCTTTGACAAGAATGGAAGTCAGGAATCTTATTTTGCCACAGTTCAGGCTTTGTTGCATTACAGCATCCGAGTCTCAGTGAGTCAGAATAGGATGTAACTTCAGATTTTGCAGATGAGATGGTGTATTTTACAATTTTGTAATCTGGACATATATTAATCTCTTCTTCTGTTCACCTAATATTACTGCAGCTAAGACCTGCTGCAGGTATCCTTGGAATGATAACTCAGTCTAGGCCCAGAAATGCAAAGTTAAACTAGCTGCTAAAACCATTAGGTATATCTGACCCAAGATTAAAAATGAAGTTCACATATGTAAACACTCTCTCTTGAATTTTTTTGACTGCTGGGTCAAAATGTGTTATTTATTTCTTATCAATGCAGAGAAGGAAAAGAAAGTGTGAAAAAACATTAAATTCACATTTAATACTACAGCACGGTTGCTAAGGCAGGGCAGAATATCTCATATATACCTTTTCAATCATGGCTGCAGCTTTCTGACTTGTAACACAAGCTGTAGCTACCACACTATCTTCTGCCTCTCTGATTCTCAGTGAAGTATATTTCACTGTATGCTAAAGGATAAAGCTTTGATTGTTCTTAACTTACATAGGATGACAGCTCAATTTTGCTAAATCCTGAGCCTGAAAAATTAAGATGCTTCCTTTCCATGAATCTGAAAACCCAAGGCCTCTTTGCCACAAAGCACAGCAAACAGCCATGATATATTCTATTAAGCAAAGTTAAGCAAAGCTTTAAGCAAACTCTCACAGGCACTGTGAGCTACAACCCTCAAAGAAAAAACAACCAAAAAAACGCAAGAGAAAATGGTTGGAAGTGTGTGTGTTATTTGTTCCCCCTCCCTTTGTGGCTTCAAAGGGTGAAAATGGAAGAATGTGACTGCAGAGCATAATGGGTCAACACTGCAGCTCTGATCGCTGGAGCATACACTCTAAATTTCACGCTACATTAGGTAGATTTTTAAACCTAATCTGCTGCTACGACTGTTTTATTGGTAATTCTATGAAGGTACAGCTTTCTTGACAACAAGGGAGACATAAGAGAGGTACTTGGTAATCCACAACTTTGTGACACCCCAGTGACCCAGCAGTCCAGCACATTCAGCACACCTTGGCTCAAGGGGGTGCATCATAACAAGCCTCCTTTCAGCTCTCATTTCCCTCTGTTATGACAGTGAAGGGCATTCATTTAACCAATTACAATTTTTTCCTTGGTGTCTGCGTAACTCCAGTGTATTGATCTAGTAAGGGTGTATTCTGCACTGAAAGCTTTATAGATTGACATGGTTTTAAAACTAGCTCCTGTATTCAGCCAAATACCATTTGAGACATGGAGAAGGCTCTGGTTTACTCTGCCTCAGAGCTGTTAAAATGCTGTGCAACAGTACCACTCGCTTTTCTGTTTTTCCAATTTAAATTTCTCCAGTTTAAAGTAAACCTTGGCCAGAGTGATGTAATTGCTGAGCAAGGGAGCCATGGTTACTCTTCCTGTGCCTGGCTTCACTGGTCTTTCAATATTCCACTACAAACAGAGCAGCAGCAACAAAAACAACTGGAGCTGCAGAAAAGGCTTTAATATGATCTGTGCATCTCTGCTATGATAGAAGCACTTCTGGTCACCTGTTGGTGGTGGATAAGATTTACTGCTGAAAATTATGGCACTGGAGATTTTGGGTGCCACAAAGAGTCAGCTGGATTGGCAGGTAGCTTCAGGGTCAAACATGATATTAGACATCTGAAGGGAGGAGATTATAATCTTCATGACTATCTCTTCAACTAAATCAAGGCTCAAACCTACCCACTGGATTTAATTTTTCTTTGAGAAGTAAACCAGCGATCCTTTCTAATAGAACTGGGAATGGCTGGATTGAACCCTCCTTCAGCAGACCTTCCATGCAACCTTTAACACGTTTGGAAAACCTTCTCTTTCTGTCCTATGCTCATTGTAACCCCAGCTATCCTATAATAGCATAATTCTTATGGACAAACTTTAATTTACAGTGCTTTTTCTTTCTCTTTTTTATTGTAATAATTGTTTCACAGATATATTACAAATAATCAGTTTGTACACTACAAACACCAGCACAAAGGCCCAGATTGAATAGTCAGGTTGTAATTCAGTCTTCAGGCTGAGAGGTTTGCTACCATACCCAAACCCTTAAGCAATATTCTTCAGTGTGGGACATTAGCAGGATCCCTCAATTGAATTACAGCATTGTATTCCATCTGGGACTCAGTATTGTAGTGTACTTAACATTGTACTACATAGGGAGGCATGAGAGTAATGGAATTTTACAGTAATAAGATTTTTTTTTTTATTAAATGAGAAGTAGGCATATAAGATTCCCAACTATGTAGTATTAGTAGAGTTAGAAATAAAGACCCTGTAAAACACACCCGAAAAAAAAGCTTTTTTAAATTTCATTTTATAATTACTGTAATGTGCTGTTAATGTACAACAAACACCTTAGAACATAAAGGCTTTCTAAAAATGTCAAACCTGCTATGCAGTTTTAGGTGGATTTTCATCATGATTACTATAATATATTGGTAAGTAATTTTTGAAATGAAGTGTGTGTCATCCTTCCAATTCAGTAGAGTATTTTAGCAAAGGTTTAAATTAATCCTTATAAGTGCTAATCTCAAGTATATGTGCATGTTTCAGATACTTTATATCAGATGTAAAGTAGATATAGTATATATATACAAATATTTATAAGATACTATAAAGATTTTTCTGCAATCAGTGCTGAAGGTTATTTTTTATTTTTCATTCTGCTTAAAAAAATCCATATACCAGAATAGCACTGACAAGCAAGTAAAGCAAGTGCTAACATCAGTTCAAAATCTGCTGCTTCACTGCACTGACTTGGGTAGTATCATAACAAGTAGTTAGAGAAAAACAAACTAGAAAAGCTCCAATTTTTAAAGGAAGACAAGAAGACATAAAAACCAGGCAGACACAACAGAAATAACTCCCTATCATGTATTTTTATTTTAAATTAATATTTCATGATTGGTTAACCAGCAGTCTGTTATCTTCCTAATAAAGTAAAGGTATTATAACCAATAAAAAATATTTATTGTCAGATTTTATGTTTTAATCAAGGGCAAACCCCTCAACATATTTTTTTAAATTCCTTGACACAGTGAATGATTAAGTAGAAAAAATAGCTTTTTATGTTAAAAAGAAAAAGCTGTGCACTGATGAGTTAATTAACACAGCATCTTTTGGAAGTGCAATAAATCTGGGGAATAAGAAAGAGATAAGAGTCTGCAAGATAGAGTGTGCTACTCGAATTCTGGATTCACTGTGCTAATATCAGTTTTGTCATTGGCTTCAGGGGCCAGAGTTTTCCCCTTAGTCTTCACTGCAGAGATAGGGAATGTTATGGGAACTCAGAAAACCCCGGGGAAGTACTGGGACTTGAGGTTTCCAAAAACACAGACTGGTGAATTTGCAAATGCAAGCAAAATGGGCTATATTGATCAAAATAAAATCTTAATGATCCTCTGATTTGCAGTGGGAGAAATTTCCAAGTACTGATGGGTAATAATTAGGCAAAATGAAGTATGCAGACAACTCAGTCAGTTCAGACTTTAATTTGGATCCTTCTCTAAGCAAAAATAAGTCACTGTTATTTAATTTTCCCCCTTCATTGTTGCCATCTTCCTGGCTACTATTCAACTAACTAGTTTCTAACAGTTTCTCAAAACCCAGAAATTTTAATCCTGAGGCATAGACAAGGTGTATTTATTTTACTATGTTGCTGTTGCTGCTGCTGCTACTGATACTGCAGTTGTTCCCGTCAAACATTAAATGAGTATAAATTTCTAAAAGCAATAAATCCACTTTGACTACAGTTTTGGCAAAAGTATTTGGAATGTTTTGGCCCTTGTTTCACAGAAATACGCTGGACAGGGCTCCTGATCTTCTGGGAAAGATTTAATTGAGAAGGAATTAGATATTGCTCTCAGTTTACAGCTCTTCATGAGTCTAAGATCTAAAATACCATGTCGGCCTAAAGAATAAGACAAAGTTAAGTATCAGGTTAAAAGAGAAAATATGAGGGATGTGATATCAGAAACTTTCTGTTGTCCTGAGGAAGATGAACAAAAAGAGTTTGCAAATCTTGCTGTCCAAAAATGTTAATGCTTTCTCCTTCCATGTAATGCCCTAGGTAGGCACCCTCTTGCACAGTATGAAAATGAAGATGCATTGTACCACAAATCTTTCTTACATACCTCTGCATTTACAATATGCAAGTTTAATTCCTTAAGAATTTTTATCAAATGCTAATCTTTCCTGCTGTTTCAGGGGCTTGATGCTCTCCCACAATAAAGATTTTAAATCTCGTGGATTAGTATTTCATTTAATAGATTCTAGAGTTGAAATAACAATGATAAAACTGAATCATTTGTTAGGACCAACTCAAAGTAAAATTAATCTGACTTGTACTGCTGAGAAAGTGGAAGAATTTTCTTCCTTTTTTGGTCACACTTCATGTTATTCTTCCAGATATAAGAAGTAAAGACAGAGTTACTAAATTATTTGCAGCTGTTTTAATAAATGGACTACAGCAGCTCAATACCACATAACCAATTACAATTGCACATACTGATATGCATCTATTGCATATACTGATCATATCTGAAAAGTGCTTATAACATCCATTAATTATTTATTAACCTTTATAAACCGCTTAACAGTGGAATGCTAATATCGAGTGCAATCTTGTGGGAACCAAGGATAATTTTTCCCAGCAGATAAATGGTATTTTCAGCTTGATCATGTGATAATATTATATGTCAAGAACAAAAGCATAGAGAGAATCCATGGAGTTTTGAACATTCCAGGGTAAAAATTCCCAGCTTATTGCATGCCTTAGTCATAGCTTCATTTAAGGATATAGCTTGGGGAGAGTGGCCATTTTGTACTTAGATGAGCTGCAGTAGAAATCAAAATCTTATTCATATGAGTCCTTTTATAAAAACAATACTTCTTTTCCAACATGTTATCATGTTTCTAGGACTCTGAATATTCAATACAAAGCTCCATTTTCTCTGAAAAAATCTTTCATTGACGAAGGTGTTCCTCTTTTTTTATTTCTCTGTCTGGGGATTTTTGAACTGCTTTGCTCTGACATCTGAAGTACAGAGGTGTTAGCAGATATCACTATTTTTGAGAAAGTAGGAAGTCCAGTAGAAAACTGAATTTTATTAATTTCTTCTTAAAGATATATCTTGCTTTTACACATTTGCAGTAGCAGGGCTGAAAGTCAAAAAGAGTTTTTCCAACAACTTCTATTTCCATCTCCTCTCCTCTCCTCTCCTCTCCTCTCCTCTCCTCTCCTCTCCTCTCCTCTCCTCTCCTCTCCTCTCCTCTCCTCTCCTCTCCTCTCCTCTCCTCTCCTCTCCTCTCCTCTCCTCTCCTCTCCTCTCCTCTCCTCTCCTCTCCTCTCCTCTCCTCTCCTCTCCTCTCCTCTCCTCTCCTCTCCTCTCCTCTCCTCTCCTCTCCCACACTTTTGTGATCAGGCCCATAATTTACCTTGGGATGAGCAACTAATTTTAATGGTATCATCCATAGTTGTTTTTTAAATATTACCTACAGTGAAATTAATTGAAGCAGAAATTCATTCTGCAGCAGAAGGAGCATATGTGATATACTCACTACTTGCTTTTACATTCAAGCCTGGTGCAGGCTATCTGTGAGGACTGACAGCATCCTTGTTATCATCTAAAGGACAGTCCTCAGCAGTCAATCAAAAGCCCAAGGTTGAAAGAAGCTGACATAATGCCCATCAAAGTCTTCTCATTAAAACTGATTTCAGATTGTAGGTTGACTCTCCTTGACCAGAATGACTCTGTGTATATTCATGTAGTGTGTAAGGCATTGCTCAGACAGTTGGTAGCCCCAGCAGCAAATTGTGCAACATTCTTTATGGCCAGGGGGTCAGATGAATTCTGGGATCTTCCTTGCACGTCCACTGAGGCCAAAGTGTTTGGTCTTCGATTGTTTCTGTTTTATTAATGAGGGTGATATTTAAGTGCCTCTGAGATTTCATGGGTAAGGATGACTTCTACAATATCTGACTGCTTCTCAGGTTACAAATTTTCACTGCTACAGCCTCTCCCACTACACATATTTTTCTTCTTATCTTTATTCCTGATATCATTCTCACCTCTTTCAAAAATATCCTACATCCTTGATGCCAGGGTGTCTTGCCACTGAAGCTTTCTCTGGATTGTACTACAGAGCAATGCAAAATACATTTTTTTTAATACATCATGTTTACTTCCATATTTTAGTACAATTAATCTGTCAACTCTCTCTGGTTATGTATCTTTGGTTTATAATACAAGAAGCAATGCATTGGTATATTTTTTCTTCTCTTCTTATTTTGCAGAATTGCTTTTCCTGAGATTGACTCAATTATTATTTTGAAGAACAAAGCAGCTTTGTTTTTTGTTGTTGTTTGGGGTTTTTTTGTTCGTTTTTGTTTGTTTTGCTTTTTTTTTGTTGGAGGGAGGAGACAATAATAGTTGAACTGCACTAACCCTACAATGTACAGGAAGGACCTAAAGTACCTCGAGATTCTGAACATCAGTGTATTTCCCTTGCTGGTTGCATTATAAGGTTGTGTTTATAAAGCTGCAGTTCATCCCTCGAAGTGACACTTTCCGGTCTCAAACTAGAGAATTTGCTTAAATTAGGCAACTTTTGTGCCATCTAGTGGCCCCTCCTCTCCGATAAATGCATCTGGCATTCCCTTGCCTAAAATTCTGCGTGCCTCTGGTCTTTAAGTATGTAGAAAACCTTCATTAGTAGCAAATTGTGAGCTAAAGAGTCAAAATCACATACTTTAACTAAGAAGATTATCTTTGATCTCTTTTCTTGCAGGTTTTTTTTGGCTGTTCACCCCCTTATCTCTGCAGGAACTTATACATGCCTGGCCTCTGCTATGCAAAGAGAATTATCACAAATGTGAATCTTTACTACTGGAGTTTATTTCTGAGATGAGGTCTTTTAATTTCTAGTCACTTTACACTTCCTTATTTTGGCACTCTGAACAGATGAATCCTCAATTCACCCTTACTCTTGGGGTCTTTGAAAATGGAACAAATTGCCACCTCTTTGCCACTCAGTAGAGCTAAGTCAGTATACAGCAGGAAAGGTGTTGAACCTTTTCAAATAACTATCCTTTTAGCTGTACTAGTCACAGCTTCTTGAGCCTTGCTGCTTGAAGTCGGTCACCTCCATCTATATTTGGCAGTAAAACAGCAGTAGAGCTAACACGCTCCCAGAGGCTGCAAAGATGGATAGATCCCATTGGCTTCACATGGAATTTGATATGTTGGCAATGCCAGCCCATCCCACATCTGATCTCAAGATAACTGTTGTGAGGGTCCTAAGGATGCATCTTGTTTCTGTGGTTCCAGTGATACACTTCAGACACTAAACCCCAGTGTTCAGCCTAGCCAGGCTGGCTCCTAGTCTGCAAAATCTTTAGGCGAGGGATGTTAAATATAAGCCTAAGGCTAAGTGCAGAGTGCTTTCACAGGCAGAAATGGGCAATGAACAGGGACTGCCAAGCACTGAGAAAATCTGCCTTGAGCTGTGTTTGAAAGGTTGTGCACTTCAGTTACATCATCCCATAATGACACAGAGTTTCACAGACCCACAGAGGACCAGCATATGTGAGGGATCTACTGCTGGACACGGGCAGTCTGACACATGGCTTTTTATACTACTAGCCAGATTTTCTCCTGCAGTCTGTGTCACAGGGCCATCTGGATAAAACTCAAAAATTCAGCATTTAAACACTGATGTAGTCATGAATAACCACGTCGTGGGCTCTTTTTGTTGCTCTCCTTCTGGCATTCAGGACAGTCTGACAAGTGGCACTGCAACGTTTATTTCAATTAGAAGATCTAACCCCTTCTTCCCCAAGTCTTTACTGTGCCCAGGGATACTCTGTTTGAAAATCTAACCCTTCTTCCCTGTAGGAGTGATGGTGGGCAGGATGGTCGGGACTGATGGAGAGATCTCTAAAGCCAGGTCTTGGAACCTGTGGTTTATTGCAAAGGGCGTGGGTAAAAAGGCCCTGCTTGGAGCTGCCAGTCGCAGCTCAGAGCAGGTCTGTAAGAGCAGGAGAGCAAGAGCAAGAAGAAGGCTTAGAGAGTGAGAGTAAAGAGAGTAAGAGAGCAAGGGGTAAGAGAGCGAGGCTCCCGTTACAATACAATAAATCTTTTTCTGTGCTGAATATTTCAATTTTCACTAACCAATTAAATACAAGATACAAATCCTATAGCATTTACATACATCCTATAAGAATTATTACATTACCATATTATGTTACACTTTAAACTCTAAAAACTACTCTTTGGACTCCCTCTGCCAAGCTAGAAGGGTCTTTTCTCACCCTTGGACCTGTCTGCAAGCAGAGGGAATTGTTCAATCAAGAGGGGATTACTTTCAGCTGGCCATACTATTGTTTTCTAGTTTTTCAGTAATTAAGGTTTGGTATCTCAAAGATGGCTTTCATTTCAATCTCACTTATAGTTTCTATATTCTCAAAATCTTTGGCCAGACAATCATATTTATAAGGTTTTCCTGTTTCATCTTCCCCAACACTTCCCCAAGTCTTTACTGTGCCCAGGGATACTCTATCTGAAAAAGGACTTAATTATGATGATATTCATTTACAAAGACCACTGATTTGAGAAATGGCCCAAATAATAAGTGCTGTCAGAATAATTACAAGACTATGAGGCTAACAGTAGTGATGTTTGCTCTGCTAATTGTACTTAATTTACTGTGAAGTTTTTCAGTGGCTCCTGTAGCTTTGAGTGCATGGAGTTGTGGTGCTGCTGTATATACCAGGGAAAGAAGATTATCAGTGGGGTAGCCCACTGAGAACCATTTCTGAAATGATCCCAGGTGGCAGATTCTCCAGTGCTTTCATTACACACAGCCAATGCTGTGGGTGACAGTCTCCCTGGAGCTCTTTGGAATACAGTGGCTACTCACAAGGTGTAATGGGGAAGCCAGCAAGCTCCAATCTGCCACTGGGTACACGTATGAAGGCTTTATTCTACTTCCTTCCTTGTTTAAGATCTTAAACTGGCCTTTCTCATCATGGAAAATTATGGATGTGTTAGCCAGGGTCAGAACTAGATGTCTTTTTGCAGTGGATGCTGACAGACAGCAGTGCTGGGACAGTCACATACCTACAGACCACCATGTGGCTGTGCATACATTCTCTATTTGTAACTGGCTCACCAGATTACCTGTTAAGTCTCAGGGTACCTCATGAGAGCTCTTCAAAATGAGAAGCCCCATCTTGAGGAAAAATAAATAATATGGGAAGCTAAAAAAAAAAAAAAAAAAAAAAAAAAAAGAAGGTAGAGAGATAAAGAAAACTTAGAAAGAAAAAAATGGGAAAAATGGGCAACACACTGAACCACAACCCCAGCTTGCCAATGACTGATTTTCAGGCTACTTGACAAGGAACAAGCTCATGGCATAATTAGTTTCCCTCTTCCTGTACAAGTGTATATATCTCTACCTCCTTGGTAAATTTTGAATCTTTTACTGATATCAGCAGAATTTAATGGAACAGAAGAGATCTCTGAGAGATTAAGCAACTTTTATGAGAGCAGGCTGGAGGAGAAAGATTCTGCTGATGTTTCAGCCCAGGCAAAATGCTTAAATAAGAGCTTACACCTTCTCAGGCAGCAAAGCTAAAATGTATAAATCTAAACAGTTAATTTGCCTTATTTAAAAAATAAAATAAAATTAAGGGCAATTCTTTTGTCTTTTAAAAGCAGGATAGGACTATAGTGAATGTGGTCAGACTAAGTTCCCTGAAATCATTATTTTGATTTAAATTCGTAGAGCTGACAGTGGCTGAACTCTGTTTGCCTCCCTGCTTCTTCTCCCAGTAGAACAATGGACCCAAGCTATGCAGAAGGTCAGCAATGTTAAAAGCTTTTAATGGATGGACTCATGACCATCAAGCTCATCTGACATCTGAGTGTGGGCTGGAAAGAATCCAGTGTTATGACACATGCCAAGCTCCTCTCAAATCTTAAGGCAGGTGACAGGAGCTATTGCACAGTTTAAACCTTCTTTTTGTCTCTTCTATCTGTTACCTGTTTTGCATTAGTGAGGCTGACAGGACCCATAATAAGATCACCTGCCTGTTGCTTTTGCCCCTCCTCCCCCCACTAGATAGAGATCAGTGCAGGCAAGGGGAAGAAAGAGGATTGATTTAGATGGACCTAAGAAAAACCTTCTCATCTGAAACCAGGTGTTCCTAATGCCTGCCATAAGATTTATTGCAGTCTGCATCAGGCAGCCCACACTGAGCATTCCTGAGTAATTGGGATTCTGTATCCTACCATCTGATGGGCACTGACCTCTCCTTGCAATCTCTCTTAAGTGTCTGAGCCTCTTTATTCCATCTTCCAACCCCCAGCCCACCTCTTCTGTCATATCCCAGCAGATACTTTATGACATGTTGCCATGCCAGGAAGCCGGCATGAACAATATTACTCTGCACCCAGCCTGGGGCTACTGTGAGAAATGGTCAAGTATATGAAGTTTAAGCTAAATAATATGATCTTAATGAGCTCATGTGGGCTACAGATCACAAGCATAACCAAAAGGTAAAAAGTTCAACCAGCTTTTTTCTGTGTGCAATACGAATGACCATAGTAACTTTGCACTGAGTCCTTTTGCAAAAATACTAGAGAAAAAGTGTCTCAAAGGGAATGGATAGAAGGAAATATTTCTCTTGAGCAGTTTTGACCTCAAATTAATGCAGAGAAACTGTTACCCACTACTATACAAAACGAACTTGACATACCTGTGCAGGTACTTACTATCCTTTTGTCTAGACTCAGAGTCCAATATGGACTCACTGTAGTTTACATCAGGAAATTTACTTTTGTTTCAGATATCTTCTTGGAAATTTTGGGCACCGGTTGATTTTTCTAAGTCACTGTTTCCAATGAAACTAAGTCCCTCTGTGTGTTAAAAATACTTTTTACTGGCTTGTGCCAATAACAGCATAGCCCGTTTCAACTGGTTTGACTCGGAAAATTGGAAGGCAGTCGCTTGTGATACTCCTGCTTTCAGGCTTTCACCATCATGGTAAACTAACACCTGCAGAGCCAAATAACCTGCAGAACATTGTAGGGGTTTGCCATTGAGGCAAAAATGGGAGTATACCACTCTGGAAGCTGTTGGAGCTGAAATCTAGGCTTAGCATAGCTACAGCTCATGGTCTCATTTATCACCATTTAAAGGCATACTCACCTATGCTTTGACTCATTTATGCCATAGGTTTACACTCATCTTTCTCTCTCCAAGCCAGAAATGTACTTGGGCTTTATATTAGAAGTCACATTTTGCTGAGTGGTTGTACTAGATCTACCTAAGATCTACGTACTCTAGTAGGTGTGGTTTTGCTGAGAATTTTTACACAGAAAAACTAGAGGAAAGAAGCAGCAGGAAGGCTGTGCTTGCTATGTGACTACATTTACATCAATACTCCTACCCCCCTACTGTGTCACTTCCAGAGTGTTACCATTGAAACTCACACTTTCACAGAACTTTTATGTGTTGGCCAGGTTTGAATTAATCAAAAGTCTTTGGCGATCTTTGGTGTTAATGAATACCAAAATCAGGTAACTTTGAAGGTTAATAGATATTTAATACTCTATCTTGGTGTAGAGACAGAGCCTGCCATGCTGATTTAGCTGTTACAACTGATTAACATTTTGATGTTCAGGAACATATCAGAAGGCTAAACTCAATTAGCCAAAATATGTTGTACTAAAGCTGATCTTTTGTTCATGGCAAACATCCTGCTGATGTTATTTAAAACCAACAAGTAAGATCAAACAACAACTGTGCAAGTTGCCGGGTTCCCTGCACACAACTATTAAATATTGTCAAACTAAAGGCATTGCTAGACACCGTGTGTGCAGACATTTAAATTTTTATGCAAGTGGGGTTTGTTTCAGGACACTACTGGTAATGTCTATGATATCCATTATCACAGTTTCTAAATGGATTTTCCTGGTTAATGCATTTACCTCCTTAAATGTACTGTGTAGACAAAATGTGCCAGCTTCAAGAGATACACAAATGCTTGATCACTATGTCCTCATGTGACACACAGCCTTCTCCAATATCTGTAATCCTAGTGATAACTCTATTTTGGAAGTTAGTATGCAAGCGTGAGGACTGAACCAGGGCATTCAAATTCCCCTTTTGGGTACCAAGATCAGAAAGCAGTACTGAGCTGCCCATTTTATCTGCTGCTCCAGACAACAACTGAGTGTAGGTATTTCGGTCATTTTATTAGAAACATAACTGAAGTGAAAGAGAGGGCATTGTCTTAATACAGGGAGAGCTCGCTGAGGCATCCCTGCCTAGAATGTGTTCTTAAAATCCTACTATATTCTGGACAATTTGCAACCACAGCAGATTTTCCTGCTATTTTATAGCTGTGCATCATTGCCCCTTTCTCCTCACATTTAAACACCATTAACTTGGAAAATGCAAATACCAAGGGAAAAAGGTAAGCATCACAAAAATTTTAAAAGCAGGACTACAACCCTGGCTTTCATGAGAGCAGACTTTGGGCTCGTCAGGGATCAGTTGAAAAAAATCCCATATGAAATGGCTCTGGAGAGAAGATAAGTGTAAGAAAGCTGATTGATTTTGAGGGATCACATTCTCCAAACTCAAGAATGATTTATCTCTATACACAGGAAATGAAGCAAAGGTGGCAGGAGGTCTGCACAGATGAGCAAGGAGCTCCTGTCAAAATTCAAATGTAAAAAGGAAGTGTATAGGAGGTGGAAGCAGAGGCAGGTGACCTAGGAGGAATATAAGGACACTGTCTGGATATGCAAAGACCAGGTGAGAAGAAACAAAGCCTATTGATTTGAATCTGATGAAGGATGTGAAGGGCAATAAGATCCACTAGGACATCACTAGCAAAAGGAAGACAACAAAGAATATGCAAACATTCTGATGAATGGAACAGTTGATCTGGTGTCACAGAACAGCAAATAGGTCAAGGTACACAATGCCTTCTTCACCTTGGTCTTAAAGGCATGACTGAGCTTAAGGAATCCCAGCTGCCTCAGACCAGTGTGAAATTCCAGAGAAAGAAAGACCTATCCTCAGTAGAAGAGGTCTGGGTAAGGGACTATATAAATAATTGAACGTACATGAACTTGGAAAGGATTAGTGTGAAGACAGAGTGAAATTCATGGTGCCATTTAGAATTTCTGGTGATGATTATCTGGGAATAAAATACAGATTTTAAAACTCTGGCAATAAGAATCCTTTTCAGGAGAAACCTGCAATGAACATTTGGCTACTCTTGTGTACAAAGATTTTGCTTTCTGGCAGAGAAGCTCTCTTGTTCCATGGCCTTTATTAAAGTTTAAAAGAAGTGTTGACTTTTCCCTGTATTTCATGCTGTGGAGGGAAGAAACAAACTGCTCTCTGAGCTGACCTTTAGGAGATGTTGTGTTGCCTAAAGCCCTGTCATTACACATAGCAGTGAGCACTAATGTTTATGATAGAATGCTGAAATAGAATCTAGACAATAGGAACCCCTCTTTACTTTTCTGCTGCATCCTGTTGTCCAAAAATTATATGCATATTGTCCAGAGTCACTTGATATGTACGGATATATTTTATGCACATAAAAGAGTAATATGAGCTATCTGTAAACATCTATGGATGTTCTAAAAATCAAAAGCATTTCTTCAGGACTGGTACTGAGCAGGAACATGTGCCTGTGGTTTCAGTACTATCTTGCTGTTTATTTATATCAGAAAAATTTCAAATCCTGGTTTCCCTTTGCCCTCTAAGCATTATGATCAACCGAACAGGGTAAAATAGCAATTGAAAAAAAAATTCTTCTGCCAAATATCTTCTGCCTTCATAAGATCACATCTTCTGATTTTTTCTTAACTATTTTTTTTGGTGCATTTAAGGCCTGAAAGCAGTGACCCTGTTGCTAAGCAACTGAGATGCTTAGGCCTCAGCCCTGGTGGTTGAGATGAAAAAGGTCAATTAATGTGGCAGGCCTGTCCTTATCAATATGCTACTGTGGCACCAACTTTTATTTTTTTACAGTAATATATCATAATAAGTTTTGTAGGTCTTTATACTGCAGATCTCCTTTTGAATAAAAGCATAACTAAGACTTGAGGGTATGTCTGATATAACAGAAAATGTAACCATAAAAAAAAGAAACCCAGAATAGAAATCATCTGACTGCTGACTATCCTGCTGTGCTGCCTGAGGCAGTTACACATTTCCATTGAGTTATTTTATGATCAGGCCAGTATGTTATTGAAATATTATCTCTTTAGCCTTTCTCATTCTGATAAGAAATGACAGGCTCTCAGAACACTAATACACATGGAGAACAAAATATGGAGCTGTGGAGAAAATTCAGTTGGGGCAAGGAACAGCACCTCAAGTATATTCTTGTTAAAACTTCCTCACCAATCTTGTGTTGGATTTTTAAATAACCGTCCCTATTTTTATTCCAAAGTGAGCATCAGGAACCTTTACTCCTAGTACTAGTACTATTACTATTACTACTATTGCTGCTACTACTACTACTATTACTACCTCACATAATTTAGCAGTAAGATATACTTGCTATATGGAAAGTCTCCCTCATTGGGAAACATTTAAAAGGCAATCAAATTTAAAGCATTTTGAGATACCTAAAATTCACTGGGTGTTCCTGTTGTCCTCCTCTGCCCATAGATCACGCTCCTGGCTGAGAACATCCCTGCCCTTCAGGAAACTTTCAAAGCAAACACCTACACAGGCTTCTATGGAGGAAGTTGCTGGCAGTTGTTGTAGTCACTTTGG
Source organism: Sturnus vulgaris (assembly GCF_052056855.1). Taxonomy (NCBI): domain Eukaryota; kingdom Metazoa; phylum Chordata; class Aves; order Passeriformes; family Sturnidae; genus Sturnus; species Sturnus vulgaris. The sequence goes on along the minus strand of NC_142243.1, from coordinate 71,444,594 downwards.
GATCAGTGGGTGACAAAGGCAGCCACCTTCCTCTCTGCCAGAGTGTGTGATGTCTGGGTTAGTGTGAGCAGGTTCCTTCTCCTCTCCCACATGCACAGGGTGGGATGGAAGCACTCTGGGTGCCCCAGGCATTTGTAAGCACTCTCTGCACACTCAGGCACAGCCAGTAGGATAAAGTGTGTGGCATCATGCATTAGCTGGTAGTGGGATGAGCAGTACTCATACCGCCATAAAGAGAAAATGATTTTCACATGATGATTTGAAAACACAAAAAATTATTTGTCTGCATTACTGATCATTATTTTTGTCCAAATATTATTAAGGTCACAAGAAAAATTAATTTTCCACCTTTTTTTACAGTCTTCTCTGCTTAAATGTTGCACTATCAAGAGTGATGTTCAGTGCAGTTGTTGATGGCCTGGGAGTGCCATTTTTTGCCTGCTTTTTGCCCTTCCTTCAAGCTTCTCTTGTGTAGGGCATGAAAAAAACCAGTCTGAGCAAGGTCTGAGTACTTAATTCTGTATTCATTCCAGCGGTGATCAAGGATTGCGTCTAGTTAGTGATGCTGGTTTCCATGAGTGATCCTTTTTACGGGTAAAATAGCATGGAAGAAGCTTGGTGAGGATCTTTCTAATGCCAACTAGCATCCCATGAACCTATCCTATTCTGCACAAAATAGGAGGTGAGAGCCAGAAAGGCATCCTGTTCTTAATCCTATAGCTACTGCAGAGAGGAATCCTCCTGAAGACCATTTTGTTGCTGTCAGATGAAAGAAATTCAAACTGTAACCTTTTACATCTTATTTGCAGTCATTTCATGATTTCAGGTACATAAATGTTACCTGTTTAATTACTGTTTATAGATAAGAATAAAATGAAAGGTCTCACTACTTGTTCTGAAAGTATGAGTATCCCTTCTCTTTCCCACACCTCCTATCCAAATTAAATAACCTTGTTTCATGAAATTCTTCCTGACTTTACATTAATGTGAGACTAAAGACGAGGCCTACGGTTGTCACCCTGCTTCAGAGAATGGGATTTCATATTCCTTCAGTTCTTAATACTCCATGTACAGTATAGCATAAACTGACCTCTAACTAATTTGGAGCTAGGATTCTCAGCTGTTCAGCCCAGTTTCCCTGCAGTTACGGTCCTCATGTGTGTTTTACTTCCTTGTTTTACAGCATTAATGAAGAAGCAGATGTTGCCTTTTACCCTGTGAATGCTATATACAGTGAATCATGTTAGCTTCTCTGTAAAATTTCAACTTAATGGAGTCCTGGCATTTGTGATGAGCTGAGGAACTTAATTTTATAGAACAACCTATTGAACAAGCTGTTCTTGGACATTCCCATCTCAACTAAATGTTAAAAGTATTAAAATTCACATTAGCACAAAAGGAAATTTTGCATGGGTAATCCTTTAATACAGTGTTTTATGGCTCTATTAGCTGCACAGCAGCTGGTGACATGATGAATTTAATCCATTAAAAAATTCAGTAAGAGGTTTAAAAGTCAGATTTTAAAAACATAATCTTGCTGCAAGGAAAGAGAACTTCTCCTCAGGGCCAGAGACATGGTGAGTTCACAGTGTGGCAGGTATACGAAATACACCTGCATGACAGGCTTTCGTATGTTTATGGTTCCACACCTAGCAGAGAGCTTATGGTGATGAAAAAAAACTCAGGAGCACACAGGAATACTTAAAGGAGTATGTTTAAGTATTGCATCTGTCTAGCTTTCTCTTTCCTATAAAAAAATCTTTTCTTATTTTTCTATTAAGGGGTTTAATACTGTAGAGTTAAGAGGTTGCCTTTTTTCTTATATATCTATACAAAGACCATAGCACAGGAAATATTTACTTCTCTTTTGGAGATTTACTACCTGCCAGAGCCTGCTAGAAAATTTACTACATGAAGAAAAACTATAGATTTCTGAAAATTCCCTTGTTTTTCTTTTTTCCATACAAAGACAGAGGTTAGCATGTTTGTGCATCACATGTGTTTTATAAATGTGTATAAATACACACTCTTGCCAAGTTCTTATTTTACCATGGTGTTTAGTAGCTTTCCTGAGCAAACTCCTACAGTCATATAGGCTTAATAAAAATCTGAGCTGCCATTCACTAGTTTTTCTTAGAAGTTAGTTTGCAGATTCAAAGAACCACATGAAAACATGAATTAAATTACTACAGGCTTGTAACTTTAAAAGTTAATAAAAAGTACTTAAAAATTAATTATTATTAATTTAAGTTGCATTATTCTTAGGACATTTTAATTATTTTTGGAGCCCTCTGTCAACACTGCTGGCAGTGTTATTATCATATATCCTTGTTCCTTGCCAACCTTCTGGAATCAGCCCTTTACAAAATTAGACTGACTAAAATTATTTTCCTTGTCTGTGCAGTTTCAATCATGATTTCCCCATACAATTATTTCACCAATATTGACAGTCTTCAGGAAAAGTTATTTTGCCAGGCCCAAATACATTCTAGCTACCCTTCCCAAACATTCACCTTTGCTAGGTTTTCCTGGGGAAACACTACATGGGCTTTAAATCAGGGAAAACACATCTCTTTATGTAACCTCATTGATAATTTTTATTTTTTGTACATCTGCTTATGATCGATGACGCACTGTTGCAGATCATAGAACAATAAAGGACATTTAAATAAATATAAATCAGTTCTTTAACCCATTTAATTACTCCAAGGAAGTTTCCAGAGTACTTTAGTAATATTGCCCTTTAAAACCTTTATCAAATTTAAGAAGAAGTTCAGTGGCATAAAACGCTTTTCTTTTGTGTATCTTACTTCTTCTTCCTTCTAACTTTGGAAATAGTTGAAGTGTAGGCAAGAAAGTACTGTACAGAGACAATGTACTCAGACTGAGTGAAAACAAAACCAAAGGAAACACTTTTTTTCTTCATTGTATTTGAAACTATGTGACATAATTTTATTTACTTTTCCTCAAATGGACTCTGTGCTTCTTACTTTTCATCTGGGTACATATAAAAGTAAGCTTTATTACAAAATGAAGTCAATAAAATGAAATTCCTGAAGAAATTGCATTTAGTGAAAAAACCCCATACAAACCCCAAAACCTAATAGGAATGTGTGCTCAAATTTGAGCTAACTAAAGGCATATCTACATGCTCAACTGCCTGATGTTGTGCAGTAGCTGTGCCCATACTCAAAATAAATTCATGACTTGGAGTCTAGGAACATCCAGAGATGAACTGATAACTGCTATATGTAGATATGCAGAGATTTATTCATAGCCATTATAGTATTCAACGTCCTTTTACATTTTGGTTCATGGGGGTGTCTCTCATCATGTATTTTCTGATCACCTGGGGACTGTATTTCACTAGATTAAGCACATGTAGGTGCTCTGTTGTGTGTCTGCTGCACACATCCACTGCACCAGGACAAGCAGCATGACAGTGCCATTCTTGTATTTTGGGAGAACCTTTGGACATGAAGGCGTGTAGAATGCTGCATTGCAGTGTCCTACTTCCCTCCTCTTCATGGTGTCTAAACTGGGGCATGTGGTGTATGTGTGCATGGGGGGATTATGGGTGTCTTAGAGGCCATCCTGGCTCTAACATTTGCTTTGCATATACTTTTATGGCCATGCCTGATATTATTTCTCCATTGCCATTGACTCTCTTCTGACTTACTGTTACATCATTTGAACAGCTGCCCTCAGTGCAGTGAGTTGGGTGGGTCATTATGGAAGTGTGTCTTTATTGATCTAATCTAAAGAGTCTGGAGGTAATTAGGATGGGATATTCAATAATCATGGAACTCGTACTACTTGGCTGTCCTTAAAAAAATCTTGAGATTTTTCAAAGGACAAAGATATTCTTAAAAAACCCAAAAACTAAAAATCACGAAAACCCCCAACCCTCCCTCAAAACAAAAAAGAAAGAGAACAAAGATCAAAATAGCAAGCAAAAACCTGTTTAGAAGCACACATGCTGCTCCTTACTGCTTCTTAAAGGCCTCTGCCATGCTTTCCCTTAAAATGTACTTACAGATAAACTGGTGTGAAGGTTACAACACTAGCTAAGAGAACACATTGCCCTTTGTCTCCTAAAGTGCTCTGGTTGTCTAAAATATATCAATTTGCATGGCTTTTTTGGTTTCTTGATTACAGTGGTGTACAATGCAATTGACATCTCTGAAAGCACAGAGCGAAGTTCTGTGAGATTAATGTAATTACCATTAAAGTAAAAAACTAAATTCAAACTACTCTAAATCACCAGATACAGTGCAATTAGTAAAGAGAGAAATAACTTATTTTCCCATTTAGAGTCACAAAAACATATTATAATACATCCTTAGTGATATCATATACTTAGAATACTTAAAAATAGATTTATCAGAGTAGCATTTACTGGCAAAATTGACTCCTTTTTTTGTTGTTACAGTGTGTATCACAGATGGCTGACTTATAGACATTCAAATAGCTGACTGTATTTCACACTTACAGTACCAATGACTTTTAAAATAAGATTTTGATGCAGGGAGCAACAACTGAAGAAAAATTTAGAACAGCAAGAATAATACATTCACAGAATGATTTGCATATATATGTAATATATACATGCAGACGCATACAACATAAAAGCTTTGCATTTTAGAACAATGAAAACTTGAGAAAACATCAATTAATAAATGCCCACATCATATCTCTGAAGTAGACATTGTTATTTCAGTCACATAAATAACAGAGAAGAGTATATCAAATGTAAATGGGTGGCTCTTAATGCCTTTATTATTGAGACACACAGTTTAAAGTGTTTACTGTGTAGCATAAAAGTGTGTGCCTATAGGCAATTTCTGAAAGCATGTGTTCTATCTACCACAATAAAATATTACATCTTTTATTTTGTTGCTGAAAACTGCCTGTTATGAAGAAGAGCATTTTAAAGACTTCTAATACCTCTCATTTGATATTGTCAGTTAACTTTCTTCTAAGTTTAGATTGTGCATTTTTTGAATCTTTCATTTGAATCATGTTTGAATTGGGCAAGCCAGATTTGTGTGTTTGGCAACTCCATTTCGTGTAAAAATTTCAATAATGTTGTGATATAAATTAACACTACAATTTCATCTATCATTATTTTTGTAATTTAGCCAGTTCCTGAAAAAACATTTCTAACTTTAGGAACACATACTCTCCCTATAAAATTTACATAAAAACAAGGTAAAACAAGGTGTTTGATTTGACAGAGGTCATTGACTGAGCAATCTCAGTGCACTACATTAAAAGAAGAACTCTGAAAGACGAGACAAGTATGACTATTCATACTATGTGCTAGTGGCATCCTGAGTGGGCCAGGAACAAACAAACAAACAAAAATTACTAAAAAATGAAATAGTGTAATAAAAATCCCAAACTGTCTAGAAAAGACAATTTTGTTAGTATGTTGTCCAAGGTGGTCTAGTCTTATACAGAAGAACACCTCAGCAATGGGATGCCTTTATTATCTACTTCTAATTTGTGATGCCATTTTGACATAAAACTAATACAAGCTGTATTTCAAAAAATAAAGAACTGCAAAAAGTCACACACAGAAGGAGAAACAGGGCTTAGGAGTTACTTAAATTACCATATTTCTCTTAATTTCATCACTCACGTAATTAAATATGTGCAGCCATCATATACCATTTGAGCAGTACCCGCACATTGCCTCAGCTCTTACTGAATTCTTTACTGCAGATGTCCAAGCATGTCCAAGCATTACATATGGAGTAACAGGGCCAGGAATATGGGTTATTTCAAACTTCATGACCACTTGGAAGGCAACAGGTATTCCATGTAAGTTTTGGTTCTCTTCCCTAGAACTACCACTACTAGTGGTCTTTGAAGACCACTGTGCAGTTACGAGGGGCACAGCCAGATGCTCCTTGCATTTATGAACGACAGACCAGCAATAATATGCTTTCATAATCTCTGTTTCCTGCTGTTTCACTTCCAGGTGAGAGGAGAGGTAGTGATCAGTGATTTGAATAGTCTTTTTGTCAATGCCCCATCACAAATAACACTACTAGTCCTGCAGTCTAAGCAAGAGTGTGTGGGAGGCTAGTTTTAGTTTTGTCATCTGTAAAATTAGGATATTAATATGTCACAATAACCCCATTTTATAATGATGAAAAAAGCAGTTCTTGAAATGTTTTTAAAGGGAATAAAGAGGGTCTAAAAGTATTCTTTGCTGTTACTAAACAAGTACTCTGAGGTGAGCAACTTCCATATGCATTATGTAAAAAACATTTAGCAACAACTTATATATGGGAGCTGGAAGAATAGAATTCATAAAAAAGGCATGGCAATACTACAGCTAACTAAGAGAGACTCTAAAAAGCTGTTTTACTTTGTGAAGAACCACAAACCATCAGTGACAAAAAGGATCTTTTAAGTTAAGTAAAGCCAGAAAGGTATTGCAGGGAAATAAGGACTGTTCTGAAAATGTTTCAATAAAGAAAATGTGGAATCTCCCACCTGTGAAGGGACAAACAAAGCAAGTAGTGGAAAAATGAGAGCTGACATATGTGTCATATGTGAAGAAGACAGAGTGGATAACAAGAACTGACATGTGGGAAGATGCCTTTGTCAAATTGCCAGAAGTTCCAGAGCTGGTGACACCTTGCTGAAGGCAGATGAGGTTGGGAAAGATGAACGCACCATGCCACCTTTCAAAGGTCAAGACTTTGCAATGGCATTGATGAAACACTGCCACAGCTGCCACACAATCTAGATAGGGAAAGAAGGCTTTCATTTCTTCCTGCAATACAAAAATTGAAGGGAAATCTAATAATTAGCCTATTACAGGATAGTCAGTCATTTAACTACTGAAAATCAGGGGAGACATATTCTAATCTCATTTCACTTGAGAAATCCTGTTGCCTTTATTGGCAGAATTTGTGCCACTGATGGGAAATCTCTCATTCTGACTTCAAGAGCAGTTGTTCTCTGGCGGCCTGATTCATTAAGTTAATGGGACACTTTCTCTTGAGTCCTCTGAGAATAAGATCTGTGAGCTGATAAATCTCAGTAGTTTCAAAAGTTCATCTAATCAAAGGTGATCTGAATGTCTTCCATCCAATTACTGCGCCAAAGACAATCAGTTTCATAATACTTCCAGATACTGCTCTTTCAGCTGGGCCCATCAAGCCAGGAAAACCATTCCTCGCACTTTACTGTAAACTTATATCCTTGCCTATAGCTCCTGACAACCCAGAGAGAAAAAAGGAAGGATGGGGAGGGGGGGAAGGGGAAGAGTGGAACAGTCTCTGTTATGCCAGCACAAAGAAGTGGGGTTAAGAGTTTAATAAAGATTCAGAATCTGATGTCGTTTTGTTTAAATCGCTACAATCATTCCTGGATTTCAAACCACAAAGTGCATAATCCCTTTCTGTGAAAATTCCATATTTTCTTCTCTTCCATGGCATCTTTGTCCCAGACACTGGTCTGGTGCTTCCTTGTCACTCTTTCCTCATATTTTTTCACCTTCCTGTCCTTCATGTCCACTTGTTTTTCCTAAATAACTAATATATGGAGTTTATTCCAGACAGTTTCTTCTCTTCATTAAGTTTCTTCTATTATCAGGGATGCTGTCTCTTTTGTGCACTAACACTACCTATGACTGCCACATTTAGACAGCCACACACATCTGAGGCACTCTATCCTGACTTCAAAAATATCCAAGAGATCTTTGCTTCTTAATACACAATAATTCATTGTCTTTACATTCCAAACTATGACCAAGACACTTTGTTTTGGTTTGACTTTTATGATGTGTAATGTACTCACATGATACTGAGGAAAGGTCTTCCAATAAAAGGAGTCGTTTCACCAATGGAAATTAAATCAGGAAAACTCACCTGCTTTGCACTTCCCTAGCATTGGTGATTAGATTATGTTAACGGCAGCGTAGGGGAGAATAGGTTAGCTGAAACTGATATATAAGCAGTCTCACTACTTATGTAGGAGCCCAGTGCAGACTTCATGGTTCCTTGTCATGCTGCTTCGGATTGCTCATCTTTATCTGCATTACTGGGCAGCTCTGATTTTCTTGAGAGGCACTGGAAACTAATCAGTGCACACTGGGAACTAGTGCTACACAAAAGCAAAGGAAAGGTGCTTTGCTAGTCAAATTTGGCTGTTCTGATTGCGAAGTGTTGGTGGGAGTGAAGAAGGCTGTACAAAAGATGGGATAAAAACCCATCATACTGCACTGGTCTTCTTCAGCACTGAGAGACTGCTAATCTTTCCCATTTCAGTGCACCTGATGGAGATGAGAGATGGAACAACTAAACCACTATCAGTTACAATGGGTGACCTCACTGGGGTCATGTGTTCGGTAGGAGTAATTGTCTACTTGTTAACAAGACCTGCATTTAAAGGAAGAGAGAACAAAAGGGGTAAATTGCCAAAATTATCTGCCTATAATATCCATTCTTACTAGGGACCAACTAGAGCAAATGTTCCTAATTCCATCAAGGGCATTTCTTCCGTTTAATGAGCACATAGGAAAGAGAGGCATTGTTCAAGTACAAGGGTTCAGTTTGCAGCAAGCCACAAATCACATTTCATTTATCAGGCCTACAGATGACAGGATATCATCAAATCCCCTGAGAGTCATATTCATTAAAAAGAAATCTTAAGTAATTACAACAATTAATTGACTTGAAACAGTTTCGGGTGGAGAAGGTTTACATAATTCATTTGCCAGACAAAACAAGCCTTATGAAGTCAGGGCAACATATTATTTAGAAGCATCCACCCCTTCCTGTCATCTTGAAAAGCACAGGATAACACCAAACACCTGGAGACAACTGAAATGGGCAAACAAACAAACAAAAGACAGGAAAAGAACCGGAACTTTTATAACTGTCAAAGGGATAATGTTTCACTGACCTACTCTGATCATTACTTAGAAACCGGTGAATAAAACATTCTTCATTTCTCCTTGTTTATTCTAAATAGGCAGACGATTTCTAAGGATTAATTGTGTAACAATAAAATTTGAAAACCGGGCAAACAGTTTTCTCACAGCCTCTGTATAATGCAAACATCATGTGTGTCTAGTTGCAAATTTATCCTAAATCTTTCTCTTGGTTGTGAAATGTGCAGACTTACTTTGCTGCTTCCTGTTGACTGATCCTGAATTTCTAGATATCAGAATGCCATTCTCATGCCCATACTATTAATAAAAATAAATAGTCCTTAGATGAAACCAATTATGCTATCCAGCATTTTCTTGTATCTCCTTTTCTGCCCGTTTCCCAGTATTATATCTTGCTTTATATTAATTTTTTTACACAGAAGTTTTTCTGTTCCATGTGTGTTTAGTCTCTAATACAGTGAGGTATTTATCCATGTGTAGGACTTCTAGGTGTTACAGCAAACAGGCATAGCACTGAGATTTCCACAGTAACTCCAACTTCTTGAGCTGAGAGAAGTTCTTTAAGTGCTGGTTAACTGGTTTCAAACATGTTGCTATTTCTATTGGTGGCCCCAGTTGGTCCCCACTTCTTTGCACATACATATCAATATCTTTGGGAAAATAAAGGAAAAGAACAGTCATGGTTCACAAAAATTATTTGCCAGAATAACAGTCACAGAAAAGCAAATGTCAGAAATAGTCTGGGATATTTATGAAAGTGTTTAGATTCAACATGTAGGTATACAATTCATTTATCATATAGCTTCACTCGAAGAATAAAGCAAATATTATTATAAGACTTAAAAAAATAATTTCCTACATAATTGACTATTAAAAATCTGCAACTCTACCTAAAAATAAGGAAATACTCGATTCAAATGATTACTGATATGTAGTGTCAATGCGCAGGTTGACAAAAATCAGTGCCAGTATTTGACAAGGAACAATGCCATATTTATGAAATGGACAGTTAAAGATACTTCCCTTCATGAGTTTCTGGCCTCTACTATCTGCTTGCTATATCCTGTCACTAACAAAGATCCTTTTCTCATTTCAAAGCTCACCCCATAATGTCCCCAAGAATGAAAAAAAAAATCCTTACTTCTAGCAATGCCATACAGTGGGAGAACAAATAATGAATTTCCCATATTTTCTGGCTATCTATAATTTCAAAATATTAATTTCAGATATATTCTAATTTCTAGATATTCTGATTATTTTACAAGTCATCATTGCCTTCCTTTGAAGAGTTTGAGCTGCCTGCCATGGTGGAAAGGCCCACACATTTATGAGTTTTAATATGGCATCTTTTCCAAATGTACAAACATATAATCCTAAAACCGCTGTTTTACGTGAATTCCATACCTCTGATAAAATGCAAGAAGGGCAAGTCATTTTGCTTTTCATAACTTGTTAATCAGTCTATATCCATCAAAATAAGGTAACATAGAAGGGTTACATTTGCCTCAAATTTCTATATGCTGTGGAGGTTTAATTTGCAACTCACAAAGACTGAGTATGACTTTAGTTTTACTGATAAAACCGAAGGAGGGTTTTCTATATTTCTATTATATTTTCCTTTGATTCTGACCATAGCAGGCAGTGTGAAAAAAGAACAGAATACATAAAAGCACTCTGCATGTTATTTTATAAGAGACTGAGACAACCAACTCATCACAAATAAGACATTGTGACTGCAGCAATGATTAATGAGACGCTAAGTGCAAGTAGAAAAAAGTATTTTCTGCCTAAGCAGAACATTCAGCAAATTTTTATCAGTACTGCGCATGTGCTGGAGCCTACATAGCAGAAGAGATGCATTTAAGTAGCACAGATAATCCATAATATTAAATTTCAGAGCATTACAAATGCAGGTAACCTAAAAAGAAATCCTACTCAACTGTCGATTAGGCAAGCAAGCAAAGTAAAAGCCTGACCAACAGGAGAAAACCGGAGCTTGATTGGAGATCATGACCAGAGCTGGGGCTGATTCCTGCCACCAAGGCAGGTCCCACTGAGAACATTAAGGTGCATCTCAGCACAGGCCGATCCCGAGCTTTTGCCTGCCAGAACCTACTTTAGAAAAGAAGTGCTCCCTATGCCCTTAAACTATCTCATTTTGGGAGTCTAAATCCAGATACCCCTTGGAGAGGAGGAAAGGCTCAGCACTTGTGTGTCCCACTGACGCCAGGCCTGGGGCTGTGCCCTCACTGTGGCTCCAACAGACACTCCCAAGGTGGACACTCACCTGAGGGGGCCTCAATTCCTCAGGGACACCTCTCCCTCAGGCACCTGCAGGAGCAGGAGTGTGGCTCAGGGAGATGTGGCTGCCCCTGGGATGGTTCCTCTTGCAGGTTTATTTCCCCAGGGCAGCCCCAGCACCTGTGGCATTGCCCTGCACAGCATGCCTGGGCCGACCAGGCCATTCCACCACAGTTCTAAGGGTGATGGAGATCGAGTCCTGCCTGCACTGCTGCCAAAAGCAGAGAACCACAGGACTGCACAACCCTCCTGCCATAGTTTTTTTTGCCTTTTCCCATTAAGAAACAGTTTATCAAGGCGGGTTTAAGCCTCAAGCCCCCAGATCCTTTCACCTCTCCCCCTGTCTTTACTCGCTGCTGCTGGCTCCCCTGGAGGCCTCCACGGCTGGTACTGACAGGATTCATGGCAGCAGCCAGGATTTGGGCTGGCTTAGGCGGTGGGACAGGGCTCTTCCTCACAGCCACCACCCCTCTGTCCCTCACAGACAGGTGTGGGGACCTGGGCAGGCTGCAGCTCTCTGATGAAGGGAGCTGCTTTCCATCACCTCCTCACAGCTCCCACCATCACAGCCACACAGGCCTGTTGTCATGCATTTCCTTGTGAACCTGGGAAAAATATGTGAGTGTGGCCGTGAGGAAATGAATGGACTAACTGTCCCTTTACAGTCTTAGTTTATTCAAATTTCTGTTTGTTTTCCTTCCTCTCAAATTTCTCTCCAAAGCCCATGAGGTAGAAGGATCATTGTTAAAAAGCTGTACTGATCTTTTAATATGTGCTTTGCTTTGTTTTACAAAATAAGGAGGCAGTGTCCTAACTGGTGTGATCCAGCCTCTTCAGTCACATATGTGAAGATCAAATGAAATCCAAAGCAGCAAAGGCCTTTGCTTTGTCTTATTGGTTATTGCTGGGAGATGCTGCTGGTAAGTGTTCATCTACACTGTCTGTGAAAGGGATAAAATCCGTTTTGTGTCTCTGTAATTGCATTCATCAGGTACTGTTTGACCTCAGGAGACAGTCCCTCCATAGCCTTCTCTAATTCTTTTTCTTCTCAATTCTTTTAAGACATTCACAAATTAAAATAAAGAAAACCAGAAGAGCATTTCTTTGGGGGCTTCAGTTTTAAAACAGAACAAAAGAGAAAAAAGGCCTGGAAGAGAAAAGATCTTTATTTTTGAAGAGAAAACTCCAGGTCAGCAGCCATTCCAGAAGGTTTATGGAAAAATACAGCAATTCTAGACTGTGGGTTCAGAAGTAGTTTTAACTCCCATTGAAAGGCTGTGGGACAAATTCCTCCCTTGTTGAGGAGACAAAGAGGTTTAAGAAATGTATGTAAGTCAAAGAACACAGAAAATCAAAGTAATACAAAAAGAGAAAAAGGACTGCCTGTGTAATTCACCTTTGCCAAGCATACCCTGACAGAAGGGGCAGCTTTTCAAGTAGTATAAATCATTGTCACTCTGTTGAACTCAGTAAAGTTACTGTCTCAGGGGTATAACCCTCTTGGTAGTTTTCAAGGCACAACAATAAAAACTAAAAATGTGGAAAATTACCTAGTTACTCACATTTTTAATATTGTGCTTCATAAATCCAAAATCCATGGAACTCAATAGTAGATTTTAATTCAATCTATTGTTTTTGGATTGTCATGTTCAAACTAAGCATGAGTCTACAGCCATGTTACAAACCCTAAAAAAATAGTGTTTGCAATGGAATTGCTGACAGATCCTTAACCATAGTGGTGCTAGGGAGTCACTATAATATTGTAAATAAGGTGAATAGGCTCTTCTTATCTCATTTCACAGCTGAGCAGTGTATTGCCAGATAAATCAAATCAGGGTAAACGGTTTCATCTAATAAACTGGGTCAACATATAATGTATTTTTCAGGTTTGCACTTTCATTGATTCTCATTTGATTTAAGAAGAGATATTTCAGTTTGTGTTTACAACATTTTAAAATATCTCTTTTGCCCCTTCTCTAGAGAACAAGCAAACAAAAAAGAGACTATGCAAGCTGGTAGCATCACAATAATGTAAAGTTTTCTGTTTTCTGTAAGTCCTGCTTTCCATTTTTATGCATCTGGGAGAGAGTGGGGGTAGGGAATCAGGGAGTTACTATCTCATATCTGCATTTTCTCAATAATGTTTTAGTGATGTTTGCTAATGTATCATTCATTAACCATCAGCCACTATAAAAAACATAATCTATCTCACAAAGTGGACATTATTATCGCATTAAATCATTTCACAATATACCTGAACGGTTCCACATGAGGGGCCTGGCCTGACTGAGCTCAAATGCCTTGGGGGCAAACTCTTCAGTAGTAATGAGATACGAGGTCTGTCTGTGATGAATATGATATTACTCGTGTCAGTGGCTGTGGACTGCACCCAGAATATTTCTTCTTACAGGTTTTTTTTTTTCCCTATTGCAAAGGAACTCAGGCAAAGCACTATTAACCCAGTAAATGAAGCTCTAAAGATCACAGAGTGTGCCCATTAGTCGACAAGATTGTGACTAATCCAATTTTTCTTGCAGGGAGCAATTCTAATGCTTCTGTAACATCTGGGGATGGCAGGGCCTGCATTACTGATGAAGCTGGATATTTTTTATACCATTTTATTCATTCAAGAACAATTATTGCACTTACTTATTTCACTGCTTCTCCCCCCTCCCCCACATTTTCCCCCCTGACTACTCCCCTGATGACCTCTTTGAAGATGGTTAAAATAATATTCCAGACTGACAGCACAACCAGAAAGGATGACTATGAATGAGGCTAAAAAAATACCCCTTGTGTTTATTGGAGGGTAGACAGAAAATGTGCTTGTTCAATGAAGAAAAAAAAATAATTAGGTTCCCTCAAAACCAGAAGAAAAAGGACTTAGAACAGTCCTTTGTTATAAGAACTTTGTTATTGGTCACCACTAATGGCATGTTGTCTTAAATTGTCCCAGAACTGAAAGAGAATGTCATCTTGCTTCTACTTACTCTGGTAAAACCATTGACTGTTACTCTTTGTGTGACAGCATTAAACATCAGGAACAGTAACATCCTGCTTTTCTGATTTATTTATTGCCAATTATGGACTTTTATTCTAATCTACAGTGCAACTGATGACAGGCTGGGGCAATTTCGTTTAGATATAACCTCAAAAAAGTTTTACAATAATAAAAAAAGATCTAATTCTGATGGCTAACATATATAGATTTTACAGGTTGATTTTTCTGTGTTCAGAAATCTTCACCTATTCAAAGATGCAAAAGATGCTAAATACCAAGAGAGTCCTGTTCTTACAGGTGGGACAGATTAAGGCCAGTTTGCTGCAGCTTTATTTGCAGAGTTTCAACATGAGGAAGAAGTTCAGGGATAGAAAATAAGTCAGAGAATTCTGCACCTAACTGCTTAGATCTTTGATTGACGAAAGTTATTGTTGTTATCAAACATCAGCTCAAGCCTGTGAATTTTAGTAGGGGTTATATTCAGTGTTTTGTACTGAAAATCTCTTGTGTATCTTCCCTGCAAAACTATTTTGTTGGGTTCCACACTGAGAATTAAAGTTTGTCCAACATTCAGAGCAGCTGAGCTAGAACTCTAACTCTCTCAACAGCTGCTATTCCATTTTTATTATTTTACTACAGTATCTCACACTATGGCTGTATTTCTGCAGGAAATATTGTCTCTTCAACATACCACAGGTAGTCCAGATTCTGGAAGCAGAAACACATTTTTCACAGCATATTTCTTCTAACAGAAACCAGAATCCAGAGATGTACATGAACAAGAAAAAAAGATATAAGGTTTCAGACTACGGCTTTTCTTCTCTTTTCTAGAGTCACAGGATGTGATGAGGGTGTGTGTTAATTGTCAGTAGCAATTTTGCTGTGGCTCACACCATGAAATATCTGGAGAATATAACCAAATTATTTGAGCAACAGTCCTTGAAGAGCTGGTGCTAATGAATATGAGGAGAGTCATAAAGGAAGTGAGAGACTAAGAGCATTTGCTAATATTTGTAACAGTGTAAACATAGCAAATAGAAAATAAAGGAGTAGAAGATTTGAGGGTATGCTAACTACCTACATGTCTGGACCATTAAATAGAAATACATGCTAATTTAGAGAAATAGAATAAAATTAGAGATACAAAGAATCACAGAGAAAGTAGAAGAATCAGATGTGGGTGTATTTCTTATGTAGAACGGTTGAGACAAAGGAAAGGTTCAAGGAATGAAGTATCTTTGATGCTATCAGTCCAGCTGAAATACTAAAGCCTGGCAATGCAGACAGTGGCTTTCATCAAGAGGAAATGGAGACAAAAACACAAAAAGGAAATGCCATTGCAGCCTTTAGGAAGCTGTAGTTTAGTTCCACAGAGAACAATCATTTTTAATTTGAAGCACTATTTATCATTCAACAAGAAAGCAAACCATGAAGTCTGCAGTGTTTTGTTATGCAGTTAAGAAAGAATGTAGCCAAAATATGCATTTTGTTACAAATCTCCCTGTCAAGGCTTAGCCTAAGTAAATTACATATATTTTGAACTCTTCTTTAATTACCTGTGTAGTCTGGAAAATCTGTTTCTCTGATTTGAGATGACAGAGAGGTAGGTACTACTGAGATGCATACATCATGTATAACTAATACCAATAGCTGAAGTCAGAGAGTGAAGCCCTCCAAATCCACTCCAAGCCAGCAACAAAACTGCTCTTGGACCCACTGAGCCAAGATGTCACAGGTAGATTCATTTTGGCATTTGTCAATGTGTCCATCGAATTCTGTTGCTCTGGGATGTTCCCTGAAACAACCAACAGAGAGCCCGCCCAGTGATGTCAGGGGATGATATGCAGAATCAGGATATTGCCATGCAACTCTCCAGAGCAGATTAGCCAGGAACTTGTCCAAATGTGTCTTACATGCCTTTCCTGAGAGATGCATGCATGTGGTATTGAAAAGGAGTCTGCAAGACAGGGAACACTTGTGCTTGTGACTGAAGTGATTAAGTATGCAGGTGTTTGTTGGATTAGGCCTTTAAAGAGGATCTTGCCTAACGGCCGTAACTGTTATGGATGTAACTCATGAATCAAATGGAATTAGTTGATGTATGATAATGTTACAACACTGGCAGAAGAGAGGTACTTATTTTTGCCTTTGAAGCGATAACAAACACCATAAATTTTAATGTCAACTTTAGCTATTATTATCCCAGCAATTTAATTTTATTTAAATGATTTCTTTTTTTTTTTTTTTTTCATTATTTGTCAAAAGCTGCCTTTGACTTTCTTTGGAATAGCCGAATCTGGTAAGCTGTCAGCTGGGTTGTGTGAGGCCACAGCAAAACTACTGTTGACTTCAATGCTATCAGGTTTTCACTCACAGCTTCCAGTGTGGTTTGAACTGACATGCAAATCCAAATTCAGCTATAAGATGACAGAAATAGGATTTTTTCAGCCTACAGACTGCTAAACTGCCTGAAGCGTGCTACTTTCTTACATACATGTCTATAAAAACATTTTGAGACCCTGTATTGTCCTTGGGTAATTCCAGCAGTGATAGAATCGGAGAATAGTCCTTGCAGAAAGTGTTTATTACAATATATGCAATTGAATATCAAAGCCTTAAAAGCCGTTTTCGTGGTGGGTCATCAAAACTTGACCAATGGTACAATTGTGAAAAAAAAAATCATGAAGTATATTTTTTTGCTCTGGTGTTTATCACCATACTTCTTAACTGATACCTGGTACGCTTTTGCTGTATCAAAACCTATTGAGTTTTCTTTCTTAAATTCCAAGAGAACTGTTAAATAACTTTACATTCAAAACATAACTTTACATTTTGCATGCCCAAGTCTTGAAATACTTTTTTGAGAGCGAAATTGGCAGTAACTGCAGTCACTGCAGGGTCCTGAATAGAACTTAAGGGGTCACTGCACTACTAATTACGCTTAGACATTAAACTAGTAGTTATTGAATTGTATTAGTAGCATTTTTTTCACTGCAGAATGTTATTTTAATGATTCTAAAAAAGCCATAAGTATTTGGGGATAAACTGTGTCCCAGTTATCGAGGTACAAGTGTATTCCTAAAGATGGTTCTTAGGCAAACTTGGTAGCACAGAGCTGGGAATAAAAACTGAGCAGCACTAAGGCTAAATAGCTCCATCTGCCACCATCTATCTAAAGTAGCATTTTTCAGGTGATGCTTTTAGGGCACCCATCCTAGAAATAAAGTGCTACATAGGGAATAGCAATTTTTCAGGCTTTTTTGAATTGGCCTGGTATCAGTGTAGCTACACTTACTGCTACAGGTAAGTGGGTGTGCAGAATTGCTGTGCTTTAGCCTCAGCAGCATAAAGGAATATATTTCAGAAGCTACTCTTAAGAATAAGCACAAA
This sequence comes from Sturnus vulgaris, assembly GCF_052056855.1. Taxonomy (NCBI): domain Eukaryota; kingdom Metazoa; phylum Chordata; class Aves; order Passeriformes; family Sturnidae; genus Sturnus; species Sturnus vulgaris. The sequence continues at coordinate 71,426,988 of NC_142243.1, read as the reverse complement.
ACTAGGGTATTTCCCACTTGACTTCAGTGGGAATATTTTTTTATTCCCCTGGAAAAAAAAAGATGCTGTATTTTGTTACCTAATATCGAAAAAGGCACTTCACTTCTGTTAGAGGCACTGAAAGTTGGAACAGGAGTCACAGGACAGCGGGTGGAAGGGAATATTTAGGAAGAGTGTTTTCCAGAGTTACAGGCAAATGGCTTTTCAGATGTTATGGCCATCAGTGTATAGCAGCAACTCACTTGAATATGATCATAAAGGAATGATCACAATAGGTATGTAAGAGGAAAGCAGTCAAACTTACAGGATGCAGTTATACTAAACTAATGGGAGCTTCATCCCTTTGTTCAGGAATAACTACAGTTCTCTCAGTGTCATCTCGAAAAATGATTGAGTGAAGTTTGTGCCTGATTCTGACAGGGCTAATGGGAAAAGAGGTGAGCAACATATTTTTAAATGACAGTACAGTAAACGGAAGTGGATCTGCTCGTATAGTAATGCTCTATTAATTAAGACCATCAGGAGGCATGAGGAAGGAAAAGTAGAAGAGACGGAAATGTTTAAAAAAATTATTCAAGGTATTATTTATGAGCTCTATTTCTAGGAGTGCAGCTAGTGTGGTACTTCTCTCAAAAATAAATGATGGAGACTAGTGCTGCCTAATGGGACAATTTGCAAATAGAAATGAAAGAAATGTTTATAATTTTGACCTTAGTGACTCCAGTAAGATCAGTCCTTTGCTGGTTTAATATTGTTTCACAGTTTGTGCTGTTAAATCAAAAGGTTATCTATAATACATCTGGCACTATTAATGCAAAGGATCAGGGGTATTCAACAGACATTTATTCATTATTAATATAGATAATAAAGGATCATTTATGAGGTTACAGATGAGATTTTTATCATCAAAAGCTTAAAAAGGGAAATGTATTTTTGCTCTAGGACAGAGATGAAAAGAGTCAGTAATGGGAAATGTAAGAGTCAACATGAAACTGTCAAATTCATTCTTTTCCTGAAGACAGCTACGATTTGATGGCAATGAATGAAAAACAAAATAAAATTAAATGTTTTTGCTGTAAAACTGCTTTATTGACAGGGAGGGGCTTTCAGTGGCAGTGTGGTTTGCTCTGTTTTTATCCTTTAGCAAGACAGTTGTGATGTTTTCTCCTCATACAGCTGAGCTTTCCAATGCCTTTTAAGAAGACCTAGAATGGGGAAACATATCTGTGTCTCAAGGACTTCTGGAAGCTGTTTGAAATTGAACTTGACAAGAGTGGAAGTCACAGCTCTAAGGCCCCTTCATTGTTGGGTGCAGACATCCAACTTGTATCTTTTGTAGTGTAGGTATGTAAATCTGTGCCATACGGTGGTACAATTGCAGTTAGTAGTAGAAGGATATGCATATGTGAAACAGGAGTAACAACAAGAGAAAAATATTGAATTTTTTGCTGTCTTGTAGTTGCTGGTATTACTGAGTTAGAACAACCCCCTAGTGCTACTGAAGTGGCTCATGAATGACAGAACTTGATTCATTGAGCCAGTGGAGATTTCTTAATATCACAGGACTCATAACATTCGTGAAGACTGCCCCCTGCATTCCCAAGGCTGCAGTTGCCTAGTGAAGTATTGCCTGTATGAATGGCGAATGCAGGGATATTCAGAGTTAAGGCTAAAATTCTCTCCTCGTTTCACCTATCAGGCTTATCTAGGACAGTTGTTTGAATCAGCTTCTAGGGTTCTCAGAACATTCAATTATCTTGTTTCCCATATGATCTGCAATACCCAAGGGTGGATTTGGAATCTGATGAAGTTGTTTCTGATCTGAGGGTATAGACTGACCAGTCTGCTTGAGATGACCTCAAATCCTCACTAGGAACAGTAGTAGTGGTAAAATAGAAATAGCTGCATTGGAAAATTAATTTCATTATTTAGATAACTTACATTGTCTAGAGTTTGGGTACAATTCTGAAAATATTCATTTGCAATCCCCTCTTCCCTTGTTTGCTTAGGACTTTTTCATGCCAGAAAAGAAGTCTGCATTCCCCTCACTATTTGTGGGATCTTACAGAAATTGTGTAGCCTTTTCTCAATCGAGGAGATGAATCATGGCAGGCATTATAGAAATGAGCAGATCTGAATTATGTGACCCGAAGTGTTTTGTTTGTTTAAGCTTCTGCCTTTTTGCTCATAATCTCATTGAAAAAAAAATAATTCTGGGAGTGTGGAAAACCAACCTTTTTGGAAACTTGATCCAATAGGGATAAAACCCACAGCATCATTATCTGGATGTGAAAACTGGATCCACTTTTGCCTTCCTCCAAACATAATAGGGTTTGAATGTTTTAGATTTGAAACTTGAATAAAAAATAAATATTTTATAAGCAAACAAATTAATTTTCCCTGAAGGTGGAGAAGGGAGAATAATCCCTGGATGAGCTTGAGAACTCAGATTCTTCATCGCTTGTCAGAATTTGTTGCAACATGATGTATTACAGGGGGTCAATGAGAAATGGAGCAGAGCACAATGGGAATTTCCTTGTCAAACTTTCTTACTTTTAGTTGGCATTCCAGCCTCTAACTCAAGCATGATGACAAGTAAGCCTGACTAATCTAGCAGAGCCTTACAAGTTACCTCTCGTTTCCATTTCAGCCTTCTGTAGATATTACTGTTACCACAATGGGTTAGCAGGATTTAATTTGCATATGTCTCATTCAGCTGCTTTCCTGCAAAGTCCACTGAACTGAGTTATACATCTAAGTTACTGGAAAAGCAGCTGTAGGGTGAGCACACTTCAGGCTCTGATGTGGGATTTTTAATCCTTAGACAATTTTAAAAATCTTGTAAGATTGGTATTCCTTAAACATATGACACAGAACAAAAGGACTGTAAACAAACATTTGGCTGCAGGACATCCCTGGTATTGCAGATAAGTTTTAACTTTAGATAGAAAATGGAGCATTTTGAGTAACAAGTCGATTTAGACAGTTCATCAAGTTTTATAAGTTCCTTCTTTCACACCTCAAGTCTCTAACAGCAATAGATTAATATATTACAGAAAGTCATTTTTAGTCCCAGGTGCAGCATATTCTGCCAATGAACAGCTACTTATCTAATTAAAGAAATCACCTTAGCAACATCTGTAGTCACTCCTGGATGCTGATGGAGACCTGTGAACATGCACTGATGACCTTCAAGCTGCAGAAGCCATGAGAGGGCGTCAGAAAGACAAAGAAGCAAAGCAGCTGACAAGTTTGAAAACTACGTGGGCTAATGTTTTAGCTGGGCAGTGCCCTGTATTTAAGTCACAAAAGATTAAATCCTACATGACATGCAATACAGATGCCAAGGTCTTTTCTATCAAAGGAGCTTCTTAAAATTCATGAGAAGTGATGAGAAAGACTTGATATGTGTAGAAAGTGAGGAGAAAGTGATTGATACATCTTGCAAATACATACCTGCCCAAGTCATTAACATGAGGGAGGGAGAAAGGATACCATGGTTCACAGAGAAAATGCAGTTTATAGAAATATCTCTGAAAGCATTCAGCTAATTAAAGGCCTGACACAGGAAAGTATTACTCACATGAGTAGTCAAAATGGTAATCAAACCACCTCTGTAAGGGCAACTCATGAGTAAAGGTTTGCTGTCAAGACCTGAATGAAGCAAATGCATGAAAAGTCTGCACCGATGATTAAATCCTGTGCTTGTTAAAATGTAATAATTCCACTGACAGGGAAGAGATTTGATTAGTGTGCTTGGACAGGAAGGCATTATTATGGAGGAGTGATTTATAGTATAAAGAGGCACAAAATTTGCAGATTTTTTGTACATGTTCAAACACAATCCAAGGGTATTCTTTTTCACAAAGCAAGGCCTTGTGCAATTAAAAGCATTCTTTGATTTTACTGAAGTGGATAGATATTTCTACTGGTTTCTAGTAAAAAAAAAACCTTTCTAGTTTATAAATGTTGGGTTGGTGGTTTGATTGATTTTCCATATTAAACAAAGTTCAAAAGGACTTTGCTCTTGAATAATTGAGATTCCATGCAGATGGGTGGCATAAGATCTGTGTCAGAGTGACTTCTTGTGCTGTAGATTATGAGTAATAACAGTACCTGATAACTGAGTGTACATTTCATGAAAAAGTCAAATATAGTCCACTGAAATCACTGGGAATCTTTCTGCTGGTGTGGTGGACTTTTTCCTAAGTCAGCAGATCTACTAGATCTTCAGAGATCTATTTTCTTCTGCATTTAAATGCAAATTAATAAGGATTCAGTCTGTTATGGGGTCACTGAGAAAAAGAAATAGAGTTTCTGTGACTGGCTTTAGAGTGCTCTCATGGCTTGGGCAGGACATCACCTTCTCAGCTAATATAAATTTGCATGCTTCCATAGCCTTGAATGCAGCTGTGATGGTTAATACTAGATGAGGCTCAGGGGCTGCTGTGTTCTTGGAAACTGGCCTCCAATTACCTCTTCCAATAGCCAAAAACTACTCCCCAGTATTCTTATTCCATGCCTGTTCACTAACAACAAATATAAATGCTTTGTCTAGGGGCCTGGGGGGCCTGGGACACTACTTGGAAGTAAAAATAATGAACATGTCCCTATAATCACCCATGAGATTGCATCTTGAGCACTGTGTTCCGTTGTGGTCTTCCACTATAAAAAGGACATTGTCATACTGACATGAGTTCAGTACTGGGCCAATGAGATAGTTGGAGGTGGAAACACAGGATATATGAGGGGTGCTAGGTGATTTCACTTGTGTCTTGGTTTAATTTAAATTTTCTCAAAAAATGTCTTGATTTAATTTGAATTTTTTGGCTAATGCACTAAATAATGTTATAGTTTTGACTTTCTAATTTAAATACACTTATTTTTTTTCTGTTGTGAGACAGAACCAGGAGCAAAAGAGCAAGACAGGTCCAAAACTTAACTTTAAAGGGTATAAAAAACTTTATTAACTATACAAAGAAAGAGAAAGAGAATAAGATCTTCAAACCACTCCGTCCCCTCTCTCAACCTTCATAACAACAAAACAAACAGACAAAACCTACTTCAGTCAGTTCCCAACTTAAATAGTCTTTTTCAGTTCACTTCGGAGAGAGGTTTCCTCTTGTCAGGCCATAGAGACTTTTTCACAAGGAGAGGAAAAAAACCCAGTTATCTCGTGGCTTCACTTTCCACGATTTGCATCTGCCCGGGAAAAGAACTTAGAAATGGTGAGGCTCCTCCCATCTTCACAGCTTTCCCAAAGCTGTGCTTATGGGCCGTGTTAAACTCATGGGGTATTTACTTTTAAGAATGAACTGTTCCAAACCAAAAATTCTCTTAATCTCTCTTTCTCTCTGTTCATGTGACATCTCCAGAAACAGAGATCCCCTTTTCTCCTCGGGGCTCAGGATCTTTAACACAGGTGCTTTTGCTTAACAATCTATCAAATGGAACACTTCAACCCCGGCATGTGTTTCTCCATGGTTTATAGGAATATTGAGTAGAATATCAGTTCATCCCTATAACTTCACAAAAGGATTTTCAGCCAACCTTCATAGCATCTTCTCATTCTCCTTCCATCTAAAGAAACTTAGCTGTTGCTTTACTGACTTTGTATCTTTTCTGTTTTTTCCCTTTTATTCAAAGGAAAATCAGAGGTCTGTAGGTCTTATCTGAGCACTAAAGAGTTAAAGTTTCACACAGAAGCTGCAAGAGTTGGGCCAGGCCCAGGCTATGCTGGGTGGGGAGGGCTGAGATGTCCATCAGCTTTTTGGGGATTTAACTGCAGCCCCGCACTGCCCATGGCCACCCTGCTCCCAGACAGGCCCGGCTGCCTCCCCCCCGGGCTGTTCAGGAGCCGGGCCCCAGAGCCGCGGGCCCGCAGGGAAGGAAGCCGGGCTGAGGTTTTATCAAGGAGCCTCTCCTCCCCCCGGTCCCCTGGTTTGCAAACGGGGCCCTCCCGAGCCTCCCCCCAGCATGGGAGGGAGCCCGGGAGATCGGTGCTACCTGACCAGCCACCAGAAATAAAAGACAACTTTTTCCCGGGTTACCTCCTTTAAAATGTGTGTTCACGGAGCGAACCAGCCCTCTCCAATTGGTTTTCCAGGCTGTCAATAACCAAACCAGCCCTCAATTGGTCCCATCAACTCACAGAGGAAGTTCTCATAGAGAAAAACCTCTGTCCTTCCCCAGGTGAAGCCAGCACAACTCGGAAAGAGGCAGTTTTAAGTGAGACTTTATTTCTGTCTTCTATCTTCTATCTAAGGATGGTTCATACTTAAAGGTTGATGGGCAGTGGGACCAAGCTGCAATAAGAAAAATTCTGTTTAGATGTTAGGAAACACATTTTTACAATAAGAACAGACAAGTATTAGAACACATTGCCAGAGAGGCTGCACACTCTTCATCTTTGGTGATATTCCAAACTTGCCAGGCCAAGTCTCTGAGCACCTAGTTGCACCTGCTTTGTGCTGAGATTAAACCACATTCCACCACATAGGTCCTTTCTAGTTCTAAATTATTCTATGGTTCTGTGTAAGTCTTTTTTAATCTCACAAGCAGAGATTTGTTGCAACTGAAATACCACTTTCATGTATTATCGTCATGCATTAAAAGAACACCTTATGTTCCTCTCTGGGTTTTCACTAGACTCAAGTTCTGTTAGTGCAGAGTGAAAGTTAAAACCATAGACACGTTTGTTCATCTTCTAATACAACAGCTAACAGGATATTAAATGGATAGGAACAAATTCAAAACAAAGCATAGCAATTATTTTTGTACTGTGGAAGCTTGAGGTTCACATGGAATCCAGGACTGGACAGGCATATTGAGGAGAAATCTGGTGACGATTTCATAAACAGAAACTACCTCTGACTCCAGAAGTCTCAGAGTTGCAAATTTTCAGAAAACTGAAGTATATTCTAGGCTGCTATTATTTCATACTTTATTCTTATACTTTTCCTTATGCATCTACTATTTATTGCCATCAGACAAAAGGTATTGGATTAGATGATCTTTTGATCTGACTTAATATAGCTGTTCTTTTGGTCTCTTCTCCTTTTCTGTTATGTTGAGATAATTTTTTTTCTTCTCCCCTGGAGCTCTTGGCTAAAGAATGCCCAGCCCTCTGGGAGCAGTACACGTGCACCTTGCTCATTGCATGGGGCTGCTTAATGCAGTCAGGCTCTTCAGAGACTTCAGCTGTCAAAATCTTTCCAATTCTTGACAGCAGACTTCACAGAGGGTTTATAGAGATTTGAGATTTGATCAAATTTGTGCTAAAGGCATATATCTAGTAGGTTCTTCCCACTTTCCAACTTTTGCACTAGAGCATAAAATGTGGGGCATATAATCAACGAATAACAGCAAGATTCTTTTATTAGAATAAGAAAACCACATTTTCTCTAAAAATATTTAGCCCTTTTTGGTTTAAAACTATTAGTGAGACACAGATACTTGCCCTGAAAAATGATTTTACTACAATTACTTAATTAATTAAATGAAAAAGGGTGATGAGCAAATGAAAAATATTGTCTCATACTGGAAGGTGTTGGACAGGTTTAATATCATATGTCACATATACTGATACTTTGAGTTTTGCTGGTTTCTAAACCATACAAGTTAGTCTAGACTTCCAGGGCTCTACAGTTTGTAGAACAGTGCAGTTTTAATCCCATTTAGTTTAGTTAACGAGATGCAGAACTGGGGTGAAGAAGCTACAGACTGAAAACAAAATAAAATAAGAACAGGCTTTTAAGCTTGTGCTGTTCATGACCATCCAATACCTTGCATCATGTTCAGCTTCAGATTCATCAGGTAGGATTACAGAGAGATACTCCCATGTTAGTTCCACATAATAATTTCCTGGGGGGTGGGTTGAGGGAAAAGGAGGAGACTTCATGAACTCTCTGAAGCCAATTTTGGGGACTACATGCTCGTGAGAGATTGGGCACTTTGCAGGCTACCCAGAGCCAGCAGTTTTGTCGTGCAGAATCCCTGGTCTGGCCAGCCAGCCCAAAACCCACAGGTTCACAGTCTGCCAGCCTGCTGAGCAGGCAGCAAGAGGTGGAGCAACAGAGGAGTGATGCAGGTAGGACAGCCACACGACATGGCACGGTGTCATAGGAAACCAAGCCTTGTCACAGCTGCAGATTGAGACTCTTCTTGCTGCTCACACACCTCAGTGGAGTCCTGTAGTCTAGGGTTAAGTCCTCGTCTCTTTGAGAGGGATTCTGAGTTTATAGCATGCATGAAGGCTAGTAATACATTTCTCCTCGTTCTTCTCTTTGCAATGCCAGCCTAGTTTTTGTTGGGAACTCTTTCTTAATGGGTATTAATATGGTGTAGATCCCATTATGGTTATGATTTCTTGTGAGGCCAGAAATGCAAGTACACTAGTGAATAAATGATGCAAGTATTATTTTCTGGGTAGTTGAGAAGAAGGCAAATAAAATATCCAGATCTGATGTCAGTTATTCAAACGTTTTTCACTGGAGAATATCTCTTGATATGCAGTCACTGTGGCCTAATCTAGCCCGTTTCTTGTGAATAAAAAAAAAAATTAAAATCAGCTGAGTGGAGAAAAAAACAACTTACTTTAATTTTTTGTTTGTTTTTTAAATTTTTTCTTTTTTATTCTGATAACAGATAAAACAATAACTTGTTTTGTAAAATACAGTAGTGCCCTACTGAGGTATATAAAAGATTAAGGAAAACCAATCATTCAGTTAGTTCAGTTCTCTTTTCCATCTAACTCTGGATCTCAGTTTCCAACTTCAAAGGAGCTCATTTTGGTCCACAAACCAAATAGAATTTGGACATTATATCACATTGGAACAAGCCTTTGTGACAAAGAGGTATTCAAAACTCAGTGAAGTGAGAAGTACATTAAAACTGGTATATCCAACATATCTATGTGCATTCCTGAGATATACATCTATATATTTTTTTATTACTAATACTAATAAAGGCAGGGCACGGGTGCAGCAGGCCTTAGTTTCTGTCTTTGGGGACTTTCATCTTTAATATAGTCTCTTAAAAATACATGCATTGCTACATTTTTCATTACCCTTAATTTTTTCATCAATCACGTTAATTTATACAGGGGGCACTTAATAATAGCTAATTAACACTTATGACTTTTTAAATTAAAAGACCTTTGGAGAGATTACTGCTGATTGCGAAAAGGTTTTTGTTCCTCCCATTAAAAAGAGAAAGAAAGAAAGACAGAAGATCTGGCTCGGGCATATGAGGGGAGCTTCTCTCTTGCTTCACTGATCCTACAACAAATGAAAACAGCAAAGGCCTGTGCAAAGGCAATGCTGCTATTAGCCTACACTCCTGAAAGGTGCCTTTATTTTAACTGATTATTAAGCAGTATATACATTATTCAGAGTGACCTTTAAATAGCTGAAAATTAAATTATAATTTACTGGGGAGATATCTAAACCCATGTAGCTATTATTACAAAAAAAAAACCCATGATGTCATACAATGTCCTGAAAATATATTGAAATGAAGAGAGAAAAAGCATTAAATTTTGACAGTGAGAAGGCTCTCATGGATTGAAATCGTACTTTTTAATAGCTCCCCTGTTATTACAGTGAGAAATAGACCATGTTTAGTTTTTGATTGCAGTCATTTTTGGATATATCAGGGAGCTGTTTGGATTCACACCACTTTCCTTCTCTAGTAATGACAGTATGATTCCTTCCTTTTAATAAACAAATGTGTCCCTCAAAATTGAGCACACATGCTAAACACTTCCAATATTCTCTAAATCTCAGTGATTGGCCAGAAAACTCTGTTTTAAAGCATCAGTGAGAGCTTTTTTTCCTTTTTTTTTTTGGGTTGCTATTGTAATTTTTATAATAACTATTGCTGTAGTTATTATAGTATATAGTATAGTTATTGCTATAATAGCAGTGATATTTGATGATGATTATGATGATGATGATGATGTTATCCCACCAATAGGTGTCTCCATTCCCTGGCAGAGTCCACAGAAATACTTGGTATCTGACAGGAGGGAATCCATTCTGAAAGGACAATATTCCATCCCTGAGATAACCTCTGACCACCCCCCTTGCAATGGCCTCCCTTCAGCTGCCCAGGGCCTGAGGGAAGGCTCCAGCACACACAGTGCTTCCTCCCAGATTCACCCTTTTGCTTTTACTCTTTACAGGTGAGCATATCAGGCTGCTGGTAGCAGCTACTGTTTTATGAATTTCTTTTCTAGACAAGATGAATGCAGGCTCATGCAGTACAAAAAGACCAGCATCATCCGTGTTTGGGAGTTTCACTCTTTTTTTTAGGAGTATATCAAAAGGTGCCACCCTGGTGGTGGCAGCATTCTGTAGGTCCCATTTCACAGTAAGGCCTGTGTTTTGCACAGTCTGCCTGTCATGAATTTAAATCACATGGGATAGTTTGAAGAGCACAGGGCCGAGGCTGGAGCCCTGCAGAGCCCCACTAGGGACTGTGCTACACGGGGTGATGTCTCAGCTCTCTCACAGCTCCAAACTGGAGAAAGGACACAGCCAGTTCACAACACTGCATACCTGTTCTCCCCTTTCAGTCAGGATTTTCTGCAGTAAAGGACTACCAAGTCACCAAAAAAATGATGGGAATATTATTCTCGGATGCCAAGACAGTCTTAGAGCTGGGGCAGCAGGAGTCAGCAGCAGTGTTATCAGAGGCAGCATGTGCCAGCCTAGCTGAGTGATGGGAATTGAAGTGTGGTGGGGGCATTTTTTCACTTCTTTACTTTCACTTCTATAGGCCAGCCTGTATCAGGAATCAAAGCAGTGTAACAAAAGAAATCCCTGCAACAGGGTAGCAAGGCAGTACAGCATGGCTCTGAAATTGCCTAACATCTCGATGAACTGGATTTACATATAAATGATGTCAAACAAACATACTCTCCATAATGCTTTGCCAGTAACCACCTCAACATTATTCACTTTGATATTGTTACACGCTGTGAAAACATGCATGAACTAAAAGAGTTTTACTATGTTCTACAGGCTAGAAAAAACAATTATAAATAAAACCAAAAAACAAATAGTCATTATTATATATTGGCAATTCACTTGATAATGGCCCACATAGTTACAAGCAACATCCCTTATGTCAGAATTTCATGCCACAAGTGCCCTCACAGTTTAAAATATAACTGCTGTGGTATGCTCTGTTGAATTACCAAATAAATGATTAATAATAATTAAAAAGGAATTTGAAAAAACTAAGCTTCAATTTACAAATGATTTGCAATTGAACACTGAAATTTTTAAACCTCTCAGGCTCCTTAATCCGTGCTTCCAGAAGGTTCCTGATTTTTTCTCTCCCTACAAACAGACAAACATTTTTGCATCATTATCAGTAACAGCATCAGTGATTCATACTTACTTTACTGTCTCAGAAAGCCTCAAATGCTCTGCAGATTGAAGTGTATGGAATTCTGATCCTGCATATAACAACAGTCTGTGGAAACATCATCTGCAAAGATCAGGAAGATGGACATATGTTTAATATCTTGATTTTCTGCTGAGAGAAAGGTTATAGCAATACTTAACACAACTTGAGAGAACAAAAACTCAAGGGAAGATGGAATTCATGGTAATTGGTAGTGTGCTCTCAGAGAATGGATTTTTTCCCCATACTATCTTCATAAGTAAGAGCAAAGACACTTTACCAAGTAATTCATCTCTCTACTTATATGTTCAACAATTTAAAATCATCATCTATTGTTTTTTATATGACAGCAATAGACATGGTGAAACCCCTGGTGGATTTCATTAAGTCTTTGGCAAATCTTCCCTTTTTGGGATTAAATCTCTTCTTTGTCTCTTTTTGGGAAGTGGGTGGACATTTAAGGTTTACAATGAGTAGACAGTTAAGCTTCAGGGGCTTAAACTATGTGTATGGCTCAAAGTGGAGTTTCTCAGAAGGCTTGGCTGTTTTCCCTGGAGATTTAACATCTGTTTGATCTCTACTGGAAGACTACACACTGTGAGATCCCCTTAACTGAAGATGTCCCCAGCATTTATATGCTGCTTCTGGGACTTTGTGAACTGCCTTGTCCCCAGGAAGCACTGCTATCATGGCAGTGCATAAATCAGAACTGGAACTTTGATGTAAATGGGGCTGAATCCATTAATTGCTTTAAAAGTCTTTGTGATTTGCATTGTCCCAGAGGACATGCAGTTATAGTGATTCAAAGATCATACCACGCTCTTTGATGTTGCCAGGGCTGGATTCATTATTGCCTGAAATTGTAAGAACAAAGCTTTACATGGACACTGGAAATTAGCTGAGAGCCAGTGTGAGGATGGGATCCATGCTATTTACTTCTCCAGGCTTAATGAGCCTTGGAAGACCCCAGCACTTTCTTGGTACACAGGAATTCCGTTTCTTTTCTGGATTGCTGTCAGCCTGGTTTTTGAAGTATCAGGATAACAGCCTGTGCACGAGTCTGCCTTATTGCACACATGAGGTAGCCTCTCTGAACATCTTTTAGTTGTAAAAGTCACCTTTCAGCTCTGTGCTTAGTCTCCAAAAGCTGTAAAGATATCTTTGCTCACAGATAGAACTCCAGAGCTCAAGTCCCATTGTTCAGAAATTGTACTCAGACTTCAGAGCCCAAAGCTGTAGTGTATGTGCAAATTTTACTCTAGTTCTTTGGACCAGAAAAACAAGTCTATTACTTTCCCAGGATGAAATTAATTCATTATACTGTGTAGAAAGCTAACACGCATGTAAGAAAGAAATCGGATTAATTTTGTAGCCTGCACAGAAATAATTTAAAAATATACACGTAGAAGGGAAAAATGGGCAATGAAATAACAGTAATGTAATCAATAATAATAATAGTAATTAGCAATTCCTTTTCATTTTCCAGACCCGGCAAGGAAGAGTTAAAACAGTTTGTACCAATTATTGACTACAAGATCTGCAAATGATTGCATAAAATTTCCAAAATATGCCTGCAAGCTTCTATTATTGATGTTGTGCCCCAGGACATGCACATATGGATTTAATTGTCTAAAGTGTTTTATTAATTAAATTGCTATGATTTACCTCTCCCATGTTAGCATTTACAGTTTATGAAACAGCTCGTAATTAGGAAATGACTATACTGATGTTGCTTGTTTACTTTGCAAGCAATACATAATAGTGCCACATTCCTCTTTTTAAACCCACCCTCCCAGGCTACCTTTTTTTCTAGTCCGATTAATAGGCAACTGCTGCTGGTGCGTTAAATTGCTTTTTGGATATGTTTAGGGGCGAAGATAACTGCCAGGGCTACTGCTGCTGTTGGAGTGCACAGCAGCATCCTTCATCCTAGACTGGAAGCTTCATCCAGAGCTCAGTGAAGTTAACAGACCTCTTACATTGGTGTGTTTTGCATCTGTCCCAACAAGCAAAAATTAGTCTTTTCACCCCCTAATCACAGTATCATGTTGATTGTGGAACATCCAGAATACTCTAACCAGACACATACTACTTTATTCTCAGAGACAAGGTTTTGTTTTTTGTTTTCTTTACTGACTCTCAGAAAGATTTTCTGAAATACTAATGAATAAATGCCCTGAAGTTGCACAATTTATCCAAACAAAAGAGAGGCTGTAAGTTTAATGTGGAAGAATATTTGCAAATGAATAGATCAAAGGTGCATCTAAAGCTAATGAAATGGATAATCCATCTCTGTCTGGAAGTCAGCATCATTAAATTTATAATTAAATTCTATAGTCTCAAATTTTGCATTTTTTTGTTTATTTGGAGAATGCAGACACCCTATAAATGACCCACATATATATATGGAGGAAAAGAGAGAAGAATGGAGTGTTAGTATAGCAGGCAGTTGGACCTGATGATCGTTCTGGATGCCTTCCAAATGAAATTTCCATTCTATTATAGTCTAGTCTAGTTTAGTCTAGTCTATGTGTTAAGACCAGAATGGAAGATAATGATCACTTGAGTAAAATTTGCCACAAAATGTCACTTGCTAGCTTGTAAAAAATATTCCTACTCTGTTCCCATTCTCCTACTCTTCTCACTGAGATAAGATCTTATATAGGCACCACCTCTTGCACTCCCATAAATTTCAAAAGCCTTTACAACCCTTGCTGATGCCAAGCAACTCAGTAGTCTGCTCTCTCCAGCTTCCTACTGAGATCAGGGAGAGTAGGAATGGGCACAATGCAATTGATGGCATTAATTCAACTTAAATGTGTCCTGGCTTGTCTGTGATGCAAGCTAAAACCCACATGCATCTTTGGTTGAAAGCTGCATTTTAAAACAGATATTTGCAAAGGAAAATTGATATGAGGGATAAGAAACAGGACTTGAGATGTTAATTTAAAACCTGTTGCTTTCCCCTGAAAGGAAATTTAACCCTTCATATGAAAAAAAAGGCTTGCCCTTCTTAAGATTTCACGTTATTAATGTAGAAGTGCAGTAGATATCTGGGTAGTGTCACATCTTCGATTCCCCTGCTGATGTATTTATACAGTGTTTAATAGAGGCCTTTCACAAGACAATAAAATGATCTTTCTTTCATTTCAAGTTTCTGCCATTGTTCATAGCAGCCTTGGACTGTTTTAGTGGTTTTGGTAAAACATGAAGTTGTCTTAAAAATTATTGCTGCCCCTGTGGCTTATTGATCCTTTGGTGTGTAGTGAATTATATTTCAAAGTGGTAAATTAATAAAGGAGCTCTCTACATATAAAAGTTCTTTTGAATGGGATTTACCGACACCATTGTCTCAACTTTGATTGTGTCTGATGAATGACTGAGGTCATGTCCATCTTCAACTGGGCTGATAAGTTAGTTTCTTCCTCCTTTTCTAGCTCTGTAATAGAAATAGAAAATTTCTGTGGTCAAGCGATGCACTAGAAAAGAATTAAAACCAGTTAAAAAGGGAGTTTTCAGGTGGAGCCTTATTTAATGTCCCTCATTTAATGTCTCAAAATGTTCATGAAAGCCAGTTCTGCTAAGTCCTATGAAGTCTGCTAGGCATGCAACATCTTTGAAAACCAGATGTTTATTGTAGGTGCAAAAAACCTGAGAATGCTGACCAAAATACCACTGGTCCCTGAGAGGCAGGCTCCCGTGTGACACAAATATTCCTTATTCCAGGCCAATTTTTTGAATGTTAACAAATTAGTCTCATGCTGGTTTACTCTTGTAAGTACACTTGTACTCTTGTTGTACTCTTATTGGTACATTATGGAAATACAGTTATGGAAATAGCGATTTCATAGGAGTCAAGGTAGATCCTCCTGCATAAAACCACCATTGGAAAAATAAAAAGTCTAATCTTTTTCTGCCATTTCCAAAGTTGCAGTGGACTAAGAATATGGACATAGCCTAGGCTTATCTATCCTTAGGAAATGTACACTTGCAGGAGTACCCAAGCCACACTAATTCAGTTTGGGCCCTTATTCCTCTTTGACTGATGGAGAGTGACAGGAAAGTGATTTGAAGGAGAAGCCTGATCCGGGTCTAGGTTATTGGTGTAGAGTCCAGAAAAACTCTCCTGTGTACTGAGCTGGGCACAGGCCATGTTCCATGTCAGCTTTCCATTCCATGTGAAAATTAGCTGTGTACACCTACTTGGTGCTCCGGTTTTCCTAAGGGTAAACATATGAATGAAAGACAAAAAGTCCGATCCCATCTCTCACAGGGGTCCTTACACAGGTAAGCCATTGCTGCCTCTTGGAGGAATCTCTCTTTTCCCATCCACTGCTGAGAAAGCCTAGAAAGATATACTGGAAAGCTCTGCTTCCTGCTCTTGGAATGGCCAACTTTGCTTTTCCCACAGCTGGGAAGCTTTGAGAGACCGTGCCTAAACCATGTCACAGGCTGTTCTCTTTGTGAATGCTAATGCAGGAGTCACCTCCTTCACCATCACGTACATGCTTCAGGCATCCCACACCTTCACAAGGTGATTTCATTAGGATTCCAATTAAAAGCCTGTGAAGAAATATGTCTGTTGCTCTTTTCCCTGTAAATACTGTAACTTCGGTTTGCTGCTGGAATTTCAAAGCCTGTATCTGTGCAATTAAAGTACCAATTAACTGCTTTTCAGTTTCATTTTCTCATTCACTTCTGGGTAAACTCCCTTACTATAGCTAATATTAATAAAAATGAACTAATCAGAAAAAAAAAGAAGAAATGCATGAAATCCTCAAAGATATGATCTAACCTTTATGGGACTCAGAAAACCACTTAGTACCAGCACTTGTTATAATGTTTAGCTCCATGAGGGCAGCAGCGGTATACCTACTACCGCAATGTTTTTGCCTCTTTAGAATATTAATTGATTGCATTTAAAATGGCAACATCAGTGTCAGCATGACATCTTGAAATCCCTGCCATGATTTTCAGTGTGTGTACAGAGCATTTCTGGCTGGAGCAGCATGTGGACAGCCTCTGGCTGGTGCAGAGCTCTGCTTGATCTCTGTGCTTGGCTGCTGGAAGCCCTAAAGTGTTTTCTTCCCCTTATGGAACAACTCACCTTTGGTATAATGGACAATGTAGCAAGCAAAAAGCACTGGATATGGGTAATGCTGCTGTGCACTCCTGCACCCCGTTGAAGCTGTTTGCTTCTAAGCTAAAAATTACAGAGGAAAATTAATCCAGTATGTTTTAATGGAAGACTGTTTTTGAAGGCATGCACACGTATCTTGCCACCAAACAATTTTTTTCAACAATAAAATGTCTTTCCTAACTGAGGGCTTGGTACAAAGCCCGAGAGAATCAAGGGGAGTGGTTTCTGCTTACTTCTTTAGGCTATGGATAAAGCCCTTCAAGCAAATCTTTTTTTATCTCATCCACAAGTCACGTAACTGACGTGTAGAATCTCTGATCCAAAAAAGTATTCTGTATATTGTGCTTTGTAAGAAATAAGGAGCAGGTATTTTTCCTATGCCTTTTCACATCTAAAATATGCCTGAAGCTGTGAAGTACTGCATATCACTGTGGGAATAAACGTAAAAATATCTCATCTGTTTGTATGCAGGACCAGATATTCAGAAATGCTCATCTTGCACAGGAGGACCAAATTACGTAGCCAGAGCTGTGAGACCAGTCCTTGGATGACATCAGTCCTCTAGTGGCCTGAGGGCAGGCAGGATATGATGCCTGTGGATCCATCCCATGGCTTCTAGTGGCCATCACCACATTAATCCATATTGACTATGGCCTCTTTTTTAAGCCACAGATAAAGGTTGCCATTTCAGATGTCCAGAAAAAGAAGTCAAGATCTTTTTTTTTTGAGCCTTCACTTGAATATTTAGCCTCATATATGCCTCTGCCAAGTAGCCATGAATAAATGCTACAGTAACAGGGAGGTTCCAGTACAAGTGGAAGCCACACTTGGCACCCAGGAAAGAATAAATCTGTGTCATTTTCTTCTTCTTTTTTATCTCTTGCGACAATATTCATTGGCCTCAAGTGACATATTTTATGATGGCCTTTTTTTATTAAGCACTAAGCAAAACCTGTATTTCTCCAGAGCACTAAGGGGCCACCAGTGTGAATCTGTCATTAACATGCTAAAGAGTTCTGCTCCAAGAATAGTGTGACCTGTTCGTTTGTATGTTAATAGAGCTCGTGTCTAGAAAGATTGGAAGGCAGTCTTCCACCAGGCACAGGCTGCTCCTGAGAACAAGGAACAGAGATCCTGTGAAATAACAACAACAATAATAATATAGTCAGTACCATTCCCCTTCTATAGCACCTTTCATTCAAACAACTCTAAGCACCCTGAAAATAAATCAGGCCTGACAGTAATTCTGGTATATTGCATTCCCAATAATCTGTTGTGGGATCTGAAAGAGTGTAGGTGGGAAAAGAGTGAGATTACCCTAAACTCCAAGGGAAGTGAATGGGAGAGCTGGGGATAGAAGCTGTAGTCCCAATTCATGCTTCCCTGATTTCAGACTATAAGGCAACTTTTTCTATACAGTGCAAAGATCACGGGTACTTTAGAAGATGGAGGAAGAAATTTCTCAGAAATAAAATATCAGTTATTAATATTCAGTCTGGTTCCTGAAATCAGCTTTTGTATAAACACATAAATAAAAGTGCCCTGCTTTTCAATGACTGAGCATACACAGTTAGATCTCAGTTTAAGTCTAAGCATCTCAGTATGTATTTAAACTCCTTGTTGAAAGCATCTGGGATTCAAACTGGTGGTAATTCAGCATCACAGGTAATGGAAACTGGTTATTTTCTTGATGTACAACTTATCTGTCCGTTTGTGTTGTGGTCAAGGTGCAGTATGTCTGTGTTTGAATAACAGAACCATCTAATAGGACCAGGTTATGCTGCAAAGACATTTGGCTGACAGGCAGAAGCACTGATGAGAGCTCCAAATCCTGTGCAGCTTCAGTGGCATCACCTGAGTGCACGAATGACAAAAGTCTGTGGAAGCACTGGGGACTTTTCCTCATACCAACCTAGGAACCCAAATCCTTCTATAAGCACAAATTCATCCCCATTTTGTGTGGTTACATCTCTCCTGTAGATGATCCCCTGTAGGATTTAAATGGATAGATAAGTGCACTCCTACCAGCAATATTAAATACTTTTGAAATAAACTCAAAAGATTCACTGCAGAGAATGGAAAAGGTTGTCTCTGCTTCTTATCCCAATTTCTTTGTCATGTAGATAGAATTAAGGGGAAGGATCAAATAAATTGTTCTTCCTCACTGAGTCCAGATTTAAAAATACGCCTCCTCAGGAAAGCTGTGAATTGTACATTCCCAGCTCAGTACTTGCTCTAGGCAGTTTTTTGTATCACACAAACAGTGTAAATGGGCTGACTGAAATTTAGTAAGGCAGGCCAGCAAAGCTCAAGTTTTGCTCTGTCCCCAGATTTACATGTTTTGCAGCTCAAGAT
The DNA here is from genome assembly GCF_052056855.1 of Sturnus vulgaris. Lineage (NCBI taxonomy): Eukaryota > Metazoa > Chordata > Aves > Passeriformes > Sturnidae > Sturnus > Sturnus vulgaris. Next base: position 71,408,081 of record NC_142243.1, on the reverse strand, counting down.
ATCCTTGATTTTCCTTGTCGGTCATTCACGGGGACTGACAAACAGAACAAATTAGGTGCTTCTGTGTAGCAGCAAAAGTTACATCTTCCATCAGAGGGAGATTATGTGGCTCAGCTCTGAACCTTTCTGTTGTGCTGACCGTGGATGCAGAGCAGATCATGAAACCAGCAGCATCTTGGCCCTGAAGAACATTTAATCTGAGGAACAAAGAGAAACAACAAGTCATTTTTTTTTTTTTAATCTGGCTGATTACAAGGATGTATTTAAGTGAAGAACTAGGGGGAAAAAAGTAATTTCTTTACTGAAATGATGGCAGGTACCTGGGAAGAGATGCATAAAAAAGACTAAAAATTATTCATTAGGCAAGAATCAGAAGAGACCTCAAACACACCAAGGATTTTCTTGCTGTAATCACATGAAGCCAAAATTTGGCACAGTATAATTACAAGATTTTTTATTTTTTAAAAATTCAGGTGTAAAGTGTCTAAACTTCTGCATAATCTGCACTTCTGGCTCTCATCCATGCCGTGGTCTAGCCACATTGTGTAGAGATTCTTCCTGTTTTTCTTCAAGGATTTCCTATTTTATGCTAAGGATTAGTGTTGTCTGTCACTCAACAATATATCAAATGACCTAATTTACCCAACAAGGTAAGTGTTAGACAATGACCAGAAATACCACTTGATAGAGTCTAATAATAGGGGTTTTTATCAAAAGAAAAAAAAAAAACAAAAAACAACCCTAAAAAGAAAAAAGGGAACACTGGGTAATTTCTACTTGATTCCCTTTAAGGCTGGAATGGGTTGAAGTTTACTTGAATTCAAGGAGGCAAAATCAACTAAATCATACTCTATCTGTGGGAATTGAAATCCATGATGTCCAACAATAAAGGGAAAGTTTTGAAAACCCAAGAGATGTGAAAGAAAAAAGGACCATAATGATTAAAAAAAGAAAAAAAGTGAAAACAAGCAGAAGAGAGAAGACCCAAAATAGGAAAACTGTGAGAGAACACAACATTTTTGGAGAGGGCTTTCTGCAAATGAATTTTTTGGGGTGCATCTTTACTTCCATAAATATTCATGTCTTTCAGAGTTCGTTCAGGCTAATTGAGCCTAGAACATTTTTAAAGGTTATTTTACTAATTACTATATTACTGAGCTTCCCATCAGCCAGGCAAGGCTACGCTACTTTAGGCCATTTGATGTATCTCAGCCTAGTGGTAAAACTAGCAATAACTAGCAATTACTTAACTGATAAGAGTCATATCAAAACCAGCAATATACTGCTAATTGCATCAATCCAATTTAGAAGTGACAAATCAGCTAAGGAAAAGTTAGCATCAGAACATGATAGCATTTATGACCTTCTTCCAAAGGGCAACGACAGAGCATTTTGGTAAAAGAATTAATGTGAGTTAGATTAGGGTTACAAGTTGCTCTGGGGATTACCTGTCAGCTAGAAGTAGAAGAAATGATGTCTATTTTACTTTAATGTCCAGAGATGTAAATTTTGTTGCAGGTTGTGTGAAACTGTTTCCCTAGGTATTTTTTAACTTGAGAAACAAACATTTTTACATTTTTACATTATTTAAAAAGCATATAATTATGTAGCCAGGTTCCCTCTTGTTTAGGAGGGCAAAACCCCTCCAAAAGCTCCTGCATGAGCTCCAGTCTCAAAGGGTGACAGAGGAGCACAGCATGTGGGGGTGGAAAAAAAAAAAAGGAAAAAACAGAGAATGTTTAACATTCAGAATTTGTCCACAGTTGATAATTTATTGGAACTCATCTGTAACAAGGTCTGGCACTGATTTATAAGTTGATTTGAAAAATAAATAAAAGTGATAGAAACCTGCGTTTGGTTTTAATGATAGACTGTTGCAGCATGAAAAGTAAGGATATGAAACATTGCAAGGAAATTAGATATTATGCCCTGAAGACAACTGCAGCTACCAGCCCATTAATTGTTAGATATTTATTATTAAAAATTTCTTTTCATGAGTGACTGCAGAATATTTGCACTCTTAAAGTTGTTGAGTTCTGACATGAATGAAGCATATGAAACTCATTTTTTCTTCCCTCTCTGTGTGTCCGTGTGCGTGTGTTTGTGTTTGTGGGGCTGACAAGGTAACTGACCCAAGAATGTGATGAATCTTTCATGCACAAACCAAACACACAAGTGCTGCTTCTGAATTGAGACTAAACAGAATAATGAATACTGGGACGTTTGCTGCTGCTCTGAATTTCAATAGCAAGGAGCTTGGAAAAAAGTCTTTCTGAAAGTAGAGAGGGCCCAACTCTGTTTCCATTGACATGAACAGCATCCCCCAAAAGCTCTGGCAATACGTATGGATAGTGCATCATCTCCCTTGTGTTCCCAGAGCTGAAGTAATTATACACCAAGTGCTGCAGAAAGGGGGAGACAGGTAACGAGTCAAAACCATCAGTGTATATTTAAAAAGTGGAAAAAAAGGGAAGCAAAGTATCTTTTTAAAAAGTCCTCTAAAGCCCTTGGCAAACTGAGGCATTTTTTCACACCTTAAAAATACAGAGGAAATCCAATGAAATGAACTTTGAGACATACCAAGTTCAAGGAAAGGCACACACCCTTTCTAACACATCCTCCTGCTTCTCCACTGCCACCTTAGCAAACAGCCAGCTCTGATGGCCTTGTGACAAAGCAGTACCTAAGGAAAAGTGCATGCACAGGACTGTTGTCCACGAGGTACATGGAGGTGTGTGAGTGTTGATTGCCACATTCACCTGCCGAGTGACTGTGGGTGCTGACCTGCCTGTAGGAATACAGATATTAACATGCCCTTTCCTTCAAAAGCATTTAAGGAAAATGGGAAAAGCACAGGGAGAGAGAAAAACATAATGTTTTATTATTACCTGGTTGTTAGATTGTGTTAACATCTAGATTCACAAAACATTGCCCAAATACATAAAGAGAAATGGTCCCCATTTCAATCTGCCTATGATTTACCTCAGAATTTGCTATGAATTATTAATAGCAGTTATAATAATTAAATATGATAATAATGTGACTACAGAGGCTTAATAGAGGAGACAGGATTTAAATTCCTTGCTACTTAGATTGTCTGAGGCAAACCATGATGAGCCTGTACAGCGTTTGGATCATAAGAGGCAACTATTGACTTTGTCACCAGGAAACAATACATGCCTCCCTGTTCCTGTGTTCCATTCAAGGTTGTATAAACAACCCCCTTTCTCCATCCTCATTTCACTTGAAAAACTCTAAGGTTTCATGCTGTACACAACAGGACTTCCCAAAGCAGGGATGTGTTCAGCTCACAGTAAAAGATATCTGGTACTTCATCCTTGGGATGTGAGCATTTTTTTCTCCATAATGAAATATAACTTACAGTCTATATTACTGTTCTTTCCTTGTTGATATTTCTGAGTTGTTTCTAATGAAGATAAAATCAGGGAGACCAACACTTCCTCTTCAAAACATAGATTTAAAAACAGAGGAACATTTTATGCAGTGCAAAAAAAAAGACAGGCAGCTATTAAAGAAGATTCACAGTTATAGGCAAATATATTAATAGTGGGGTTAGCTCTTGAAATGAGAATTTATAACATGCCTTAACCTAATCCCTCATTAAGATAATTTATTCCCACCCTCAAGGTCTCACATCACAGCTAGCACTAGGCAAATAATTAGTAACAAACAATTCATTTGATCAATTTCTGCTCCTCTTTTAAAATGAATTGTCAGCCAGTGCAGTACAATCTTCTCAAATATATTTATAATCCAACATTATTTTCCATTTTTTTGTGACGTATTTGTAGCCTGGTATTTATCCAGGAAGAGTTGAGCGCTTGATGGTAGCTAGTCAAGTTATTTTGAATTTTACTTGCTGAACACTCATGCTTTCAAGATTCAAATATTATTTCCCCTAAATAAAGTTGAGTACGTGAACCTTTTAATCCAAAACTCACAGATAACAATGGGAGTTCTTTGCTCTGAGGTCGCATTGCCCAAGAGACTCACAGTTCCCTTTATAGTAAGGTGAGAGGGAGACCTATTTCCATCCTGCTGCTCAGAGAGCATCCTGGCATAGTGAACGTTGCAAGCCTGTGTGCTAATTAAGGGAGCCTTAGGAAGTTACTGCATCAGAAGCATTTCCTGATGAAACTCCATCAAGTATCCAAACACTTGCTGAATTACTGACTTCCCTGCTTGCTCATCTGCCCTTCTGCTTGCTGTGGAGAAACCTGTGGGAGTCTAGCTAGTGAATGTGGCATCCAGAGGACTGAAAGGCTGTGAAATGAATTGGGGTCTCTGACACAGCCCTATCTGGGCCACCACAACAGCCCTGGAAGGTATTTTCAAACTACATTTTTTCATGTTATATCAGTCAGAATGAGAGCAGTTATCAAGCTAATGAAATTCTCACATCTCTGTCAGCTGATGGGAATAAAGCCAGGCTGTAGAGTTTCCTAAAGCAGCAGTGTAAGGCCACTGACTGTAAGTGCAACCTATAAAACAAAGGAAGAGCCATGCAGAGGTTATGGTACAAAGGCACTGGGCTGGGATCCAGCAGGTCCACATTAGAGTCAGTCTCTCTTCTTTTCCTCTGAAATGGGGAGAAATATCTTGTCATTTTTCACATGTGGTTGGTTTGGTTTGCTTCCCATCACCAAGGTGACTTTGCACCACCAGAGCTGTTTGCAAGGCAGAGCTGGGTAAGTTACCCCAACACAAACAGCCAAAGCTACGTGGTTCAAGTAATCTCCCTAAAACAAGTACTGTAAATCCAGAAAATTCAATTAAAGTTACACTTATAAAACTCTAGAGAACAAAGCAGAGAACGAAACTAAAGCCCCCAGCCTCACCTCAGCCTGCAGAGACACAAAGCTGTAACTATTCAGTGACAGACAGGCATTTTAGATCTTCAAATTAAGGATTTTTAAAACAACACTATACATTGTCTCTTCAGTGTTTTATCCTTAGTATGCCTGGATGCAAAGCAGGGAAAAGGTGTGGGGTGTTTGGGATAGGTGGGTAAAGTGACAAACTGGGCTGTTTTGGTTGGGAATAGTTATAACCTCCCCACAATGTATCCGTGCATTTACATTATCAAAATGTGAACTAAAATTTAATTCAGCTCAAGACTCCTTAGGATAAACTATTAAAAACCTGTTACATTAATGCCAATTAAGAAATTCTACTAAGTACTAGTACTAGAACTCATTCCTAATGAAGGCACCATTAAAAAATAAAAAATCCTGTACACTCAATACAGACTTCTATTAAAAAAAAAAAAAAGGCTAGAACAAAATCAAGGAAAAATTCTGACAATTTTTATCTCATTTACTTGCTCTTTCAGAAGACTTTCAGAGTGGCAAGATCTTGAAATGAGAAGTAAAACAAAACCCCAGTATTTCTACACATTGAAAAAGCAGTCTGGACCCCCTGCTAAACTGCCATCCCCGCCTTATTTTGGAGCAGTAACAGAAATGTGAAGATCAGATTACCAGGTGTTGATGCTCCAACTACAATGCTAGTGAAATATAAAGAATAAAATTGGAAAGAATAATTTGTGCTGAATCTATTTTGTCTTGTAAATCATTCTGTATATATCACCCTTTATCCTTGTAAGATACAATGCACCTTTAATATAAAACCTACATGGAAGACCTACTTCTTTTATTTCAGTTCTCTCCTAGCTACAAAATTGCACAAGTAAATTATTTTCCACCATGTGGTGGGAAAGTGCCCGTTGCTCCATCCTCTTATTTAAACCTCCTCTATGAACTTAATGGTATCATTACAGCCTTCTCAAGAAAAAGGGATTGAAAGAGACTCCAGGAGCCAAGATGACTGGTTTGGTAACTCATTCACTGGATAAAGATCTATTTCAGCACTTAACTAAAAATGCAACAACTTGTCTTAGATCAAACATTATTTCTAGTAAGTCTGAACTGTTCTTCCTTGAATTTTGTTTTTCCTACCTATTCTACCACCAAAATATTCCCCACACTTTCCCTAAGGATAAAATTTGTCCTCAGCCCAAGCCAAATCATACACATGATTACTCCAGTTTGGCTGTTAATTTTGAAGGAGTTTAAATTGCTGAAACTCAGCCCCAGGGAGGCGCTGGTTGATCTCATTTTGTGGCAATCTGTACGTTTTTACTTTTCCTCAAGAATTTCTTCAAGTCTCAATTTGTGTTCATGGTTTCTTTAAAAATCATTAATTATTGTTCATTATTCTACAAAACCCCACTAATTTCATGCACATTAAGCATATGAGCTCATACAAGTGTGTCGTCCTCCATTTACAAGGCCAGGTCTCAAATACTTTCTTTTTCTTCAGGAAGGATGTTCTTATGTTCTTTTTTTTTGGCAGAACAGAAGAACCGACTCCTCTGTTTCAACAGGAGATCCCAAAGATATGAGATTCTGCTCTCTTCTGAAATGTAAGTAGCAGTTACAGTCTCCTTGCAGTGATATAACAATAGATCTGCAGTCCATGCAGCTCATAATTAGCAACAGGCTTTATGGTACACTGTGCAGTGCACTACATTCAATAGAATTTGGACAAGCTTGTAGTTAAAGCACTTCTTGCAAACTAACAATACAGATTTTCACAGATAGCTGTGGAGAATCAGGGAGTTGTGTCTGAACAGAACTTTATTAATATATTGTTTTAAAAATAATATGCAGTACTGCCAGACACAGACTTCTGAGCAATAAATGCAAGTAAATCACTTGGTTCGCTTTTGGATAACAGAATTCCAGAGGCAAAGAGATGAAATTAAGTTAGACTCATAAGTGTCAGTTATTTCAATGTCAAAACAAATCTGCAATTGACTTTACAGTAGTTAAGAGAGTCAGGATGCAGCTCACTCTTTAAAAGAAATGAAATTGCACCCGATAGAAAAATGTGTTGGTTTTATTTATCAGTAGGATAATATAGCAGGAATAAACTCAGACAATATTAACTGGTTTAGCAGAGAGGGATATTGTTCATCCCTGCAGCAGTGGGAAGCTCACAGGTTACTGGTGCTGCTGTTTTGATAGTTGGACATTAATAGACTGCAACCAGTGGAGCTTTGCTCTGATTTTCACCATTTTTTCTGCTAAAGAGGCAGCTGAGGTTATGAGGCTAGACATGTATTCAAGGAAGTATTGGCTGCATCCCTCTGCTCACTCCCAGATTTTCTCCAGCTTTTTGCAAAATGTACCTAAGTACAGGTCACAGACACACAAAAGCTGCTGCAAGGTGTAGAAGAATGTGATCTTATACTGTCAGCTACTCCACAGTAACATCCTATGTGCTCAGTATATATGAGATAATTTATGGGTTTTTCCAGTGAGAAGTATGCACACATGGGCAGCTTCCTACTGTGTGGAATTTTTCTGAGTCTCACATCACAGGAATTTGTGGACAAACTCTTTGCTGTCTATCATCCATTTAAAGGGGCACAACATTCACATACTTTTGGGGATCTGGACCTTATTTTTAATAATACAAGAATTCTTTGCATAAAGAAATAGTCCATATATGTTTTGCTCAAAAGGAGAACAAAATGAACATTCAATAAGGTCATAGTTTTCATGGTGAAAGGAATACAAAACAATAAAAAAAGTCTTTCACAGTACAAAATTAGTAACTAGGATGCCAAGTTTTTAAATGTATTCTCCAGCTATGAGAAAATGAAAAGGGTAAGGGCAGAGGAGCACATATGGAGAAAAAGCCACAAGCAATCCAGTGTGAGTTGCACCTCTGACTAAAATAAAAAAACATTATCCCAAAGGCTCACGTCCCCATGTAGCTACCAAAGCTCTTTTTCTGTTGCTGCCTTAAAACATCAAAGGGCAGAAAAATTTAAGCTTTTTGTGAGAAATAACAGAGGTAATGGATGTACTGCCAGGCCTCCCTGCCATGGCAGTTTGGAAAGGATGATGCACTATGCACCATCTTATTTGCTGTTGTGATGAGTTTCAGACATGTACCATTATTTATTACATGATGCTGAGAAAATAATGCAGGTTACCAATTCTCTTGAAGAGAGATTGCAATAATAGAAATGAACACGGACAAGAAGAGATGCAGACAGTTTTTGCTGTGAGTTTCAATAAATAAACTCAACAGAGGATAAAAGCCTAATATTGAAAACGACGTATAAAAAATCCCCTGCACCATAAAATTCTAATTAGGAAAAATAAATTAAAAAGAATCAATCTGAACTCCTGAAACTGTGGAGAACACAAGTATCTGCATTTTCAAAAACCTACATTTTAACACTCTAAGTCATTAGCAGAAAGAACAGTTAATATGATCAAACAACCACAGCTCCAGAAAAAAACTAGCATACTGAAGAAATTGCACACTAAATCATATACAGCTCCCTACCAAACATGGTTCAGTCATTGTCAGTTTTACATAGATATTCTCAGTTTTTAAGGACCTGCAGTGAAGATGACTGACAGAAGCAATCCTTTTTTCAACCACAAAGTCTCAGCATACCTACATCAAGGAAGATACACATTTAAGATTAAACTGTCTTCACAGTGGATCTCCACAGACAGGAAGAGAAGCTTTGCACAGAGGGGCAGTCTGATGCTCTTATGTGGTAATTCAATTTGGCATTTTCAGAACAGTAAAGTAGTAAAGGCTCAACAGTATTTAAGTTGTCTTCAATTCCTTTAAAAACATCCCCGTCCTGAGCCTTAGCTTGATTACTGAAACCTGCTTTGTATTTGTTGCATACAATATTATGCAATGTAAAGGTAGGACAGCCAAGACTTAATGCTATTTCTCTCCAATACATCTTGATTTTCACTCCTTTCCTCATCCTACCACAGTGCAGAGTGCAGAAATATAATCTGGTAAAAGATATCACATTGCACCTTTCTGACACATAGCTACACCTGTTCTCTATACAAATGTAGCTCTCAGTAGGAAGAAAGCTAGCTCTCTTCACTAGTGATATTTTTACTGACTATGTATAATTTGTACACAGCCTATGCTTCAACTTCTTGGAAAAAACCCCACGCTGTTATCTATCAAAGAATAGATTCTATTGAAGCTGTATTTTGATGCAAAATTTACCAAGTCTAAGATGGTCGATTCAAGCAGCCTTTATCTATGTATCTGGGGATCCAAAAGCTTCAGGCTATAAGTGGTCTCATACCTGGCAAGCATGCAAGCATGATAGCTCAATCCCAGGCTGCTTTAATCCCAGGAAAGATGAAGTCTGCAAGCCAAGCTCGTATAGCCAGGCATGAGTCATTCATTAAGGAGTCCAGGGAAATCAGGTGTGACTCACAGTAAAGATTAGCTACCTTTAAACCACTTCTTATCTACAAAGTTACACAGAATTTGTTTTCTTTTATATATTTCGTAACAGCAAGAATACAGTCTTCACTTGAAGAGGCCAAGCTCTCACTCAGTTTTTGTCTATTGGCTGCACTGCACAGGATAGTGTAAACCAGATATACAGCACTACCAGCTGTCAGCTTGAACTGCTTATTAAGGGTAATTTTTAACGTATTTCTCACTAAAATGATTTTCCAGTACCAAAATTTGGATAGTACATAAAATAAATAATCCTAACTTTAGGCTATATCAACAAAAGATTAAAGGCATGTTAAAACCTAAAGAGCTTAAATTCTGCTTGTTGCTGCCTGAAGCCTATATGAACTGTTCTTTATGCAATAAAGCCCTCTAGGGACCTCAAATCCTCTTTGAGAACACAGAATAGTTTGGTTTAGAAGAGACCTTTAAAGGTCACTTGGTCTAACCCTCCACAATGAGCAGGAACATCTTCAATTAGATCAGGTGGCTCAGAGTCCTGTCCAACCCTGAATGTTTCCAGGTATGGGGCATCTACCACCTCTCTGGGCAACTGTTCCACTGGCTTGCCACTCTCATTGTAAGCAGTTTCTTCCTTACACCCAATCTAAATCATCCTCTTTTAGTCTGAAACCATTACCCCATCACAACTGCCCCCGATAAAGAATTTGTCCATGTTTCTTGCAGACTCTGTTATGGTACTGGATTTTTGCATGGATCTGCTTGCACTAATACCTGTTACTACAGAACTATATTTAAGTGGAGTTTATACTCAGGTTCTGAATGAGTGACAGGGCATCTACCACACGTTCATGTTCATGACAAATGCTGACAAGAAGGCAGCAAGTGCTGCAGCAGCACCTCCAGTGTATCTGCAGATCGGGTGCTGCACTAGAGCTGCAAACAGCTTTGCAAGATGTAAATGTAGAAAATAAAAACCGACTTTGAACTCATTCTGTATCAATAGTATCAATCTCATCTACACGTGTCTTGCATTTACTCTCAGAGTCACATACTCTTGTTTTGCACTGAGCAGCAGTTAGCAAATGAAGGTGTCTCTCTCCCAGGGGATTGTGCTCTGAAGGTACTCCCTGTTCAGCCAGAACCACACTATCAGGTGTTCCCAGCATGGCTTTGCCAGCTTCAGCAGTTACTGTAGCCAACTCAGAGACACTCCTTTCAAGCATATTTATTAATAATTTGTAAACAGGAGAAAAAGTGGAAGATAGACAAAGACAGCAAGGTTGAAGATCACAGAGTGACTGAGGTTGGAAGGTACCTTTGGAGGTCCTACGGTCTAACCTCCCCTCTCAAATCAAAGCCACCCACAGGCAGCTGCCCAGGACCATACCAGACAGTTTTTGAATATATTCAGAGATGAAGATTTATCAACCTCCTTGGGGAATCCATGCCAGTGCTCAATCACCCTCACAGTAAGAAAGTATTTTCTCTCTTCAGAGGGAGCCTCCCATGTTTCAGTGCTGTCACTGGGCGTAGCTGAATAAAGCCTGGCTCCCCCATCTTTGTGCCCTCCCTTCAGTGTTTGTACACAGTGATGGAATTCCCCCAAGCCTTCTCTTCTCCAGGATGAAAAATCCCAGCTCTTTCAGCCTTTCCTCATAGACGAGATGGTCGAGTCCATCATCTTCGTGTCACTTTGCTGGGCTCTCTCCTCTAGTCCCGTTTCCCTCTTGTGCTGGAGAGCCCAGAACTGGACACAGCACTACAAGTGTGTAAAATTTTACACTTAGAACATAAGTAAAAAAAAGAAAGGAAAAAAAAGGGAAAAAAAGAGGAAACATAAAACTGAGAAATCTAAAGAAAGAATCTTTTTCTACAGAAAACATTGAAATAACCAAAAGTAGAGACAAGCAATGCATTATTAACACACCTCAAAAAACCAGCACAACAACACAATCCAGGTGTAGAGAAGTGTTAAGTCAGCATTGTATTCTAAGCTATTTGTGCATGAATGTTCTTTATTGCAATAATCTTTGCTTCTCTACAAGCGAATGGCAAAGTGATACAGACCGGACAAAGCATCATTATGCTTAATTCCTCATGTGATGACAATTCCTCAGTTTTCCCATGGCAGCAGCTTTTGGCTAGTAGCAAGGTGAACCAGTCACCTTTAAGTGAAGGATATTACGCTTCTCCTAAAACTGCTACTGTGTCTGGCTTGCTTCTACAGCAGTGCTCACAGAAAACAGAACAGATCAACAAGAAAATAACAATGCAAAAAAGCTTCAAATAAAATACAGAAAAGCTATTTTATAGCTGTCTTATTTTCCCTTTAAATTATACTTGTACAGAACAAGGAAAAGAAACAATTTAACACCTCTTATGCTGGAGATAAAAGAAAACTGGGCTTACATTGGTTCCATTTAATTTAAAGTACAGATGGGCTCTGCTGCACTGGGGGCACAGAATAACTGAGGGTATTAACATCTCCTGCTTGCTCACCACAGACTTACCAAGGCAACTTTACACAAGATACCATTTATGCTACATCTCTGAAATGGAGATAGGGCTTTTCTGCCTCATAGGCAAGACTGAAATTAATCTCTATAAACGGTCTGAAGTCAGAAGTTTTATATTAAATATTAAAATTAATATAAAGACTTTTAAACAGGTAAAATGTAAAAGAAAACCCCTTCCACTAACAAATTCTGAGCTATTAACTAAACCATATATAAAATCCCTCCAGAAAAAAGTATTAATCCATTTAATTACTTCCTTAACTTGTGAAGTTTACTTATTATTTCCTGCCCTCCAGAGTATACATGCAATTTTATACCTCTTTTCAGAACAGTAAACAACTCAAAAAGTTTCCATGATTGAACAAGCAGCAGTCAAACATGACAGAGGGGCTTGTTTGTGCCTAGGAGCATGGGAGGCAGAAAGAAAAGAAACAATTAAGACACACCAGGTTAGTGAGGAAGGCACTTATTAAAGGAAAAAAAAAGAGCACTTGAAATAATTTATTTCCTCTTCCTCTAGTTCTCACAGGCAGGCAAGGGAGAAGAGAGATTTTCTTGGAAGATGGAATGAGGTCAAAGAGTTAACTCATATGTGCACTCAGCAAGACCTTTCCAAAAATAATGAGAAGTATGAAAGATTTTTTCATGGAGAAAAAAGGATTTAAAATAATCATCCAGATGGTTATAAATTATATGAAACAGAAAATCTGGAATGTGACCAACCTGCAACAGTGTGATATAAGCCCTTAAATGCAGGAATACAAACCTGAAATAAATCACAGTGCATAAACAAGAGCATGTTGAAAAAGGATTTCACATCTAAAAGCCAGAAAGACAAGTAAGGAAGTAAGGAAAACAAGTAGGAATGACCTAAAGCCCAAGCTTTAGCTTAAAATGCTTGTTAAATTCAAAGCACAGGAGTGGTAAAACAAGGTAAAGAAAAACAGTTTAATGCAGGATCAGGAAACACTGTAGGTTTGGAGGGCAGGGCATTAGTTCCTCCACACTTGTATTCACACACAGGTACCTGTGTAATCAGCAGTTCTGATGATACTGATATACTGAAATACTGAAGAAATCCACTGCACAGTCAATTACTTCATTATTGAAGTGTGCCAGACAAATGCAAAAATGTAATATGAAAGTAACTGCAAATACATGCTGATTTGGGAAAACAGAGCTCCCTGGCTTTCCAAAGGAGGCAAAAGCAGGTGTCACAGAGGTAGATTGCTGACATCAATGGAGATCTTGGTCAGACTTAAATTTTACTGAGAATTTCAATGCTGTTATAACTGATTTCTACATCACAGATTTTTTTTATAGAGAGGAAAAAGTTGTGTAGCACAAGAATAAGAAGCAACTAATTCACATTATGTTTAGATAACAAATTTTCTGGTGAGAGAATTGAGTGTTTTTTTTCCTATAGTTTCACTATGCCTACTGTAGAGCCCAGGAGACAAAAAGTATAAAATGCAATAGTTAGTAAGACCAGCCTTCACATCCCAATATAAGTGCTCTTACACAAAAAATAAATAATTTACAGTTACTTTGTGGACAAGCCCTTATTCATATTTCATAGACAACACAAAACTAACATACATATACAGTACAGAAAACTCAAACCCAAAATTTTGTAAGTAAGAACACTTGCAGGTTTGTAAGGTTTTCTAACTTGCATGCACTATGAAGCTTATTAAAAAAACCCCACAACCCCATAAACACCAATTCACTGAAATGAAGGTTTTCTTAACGAAGGCGTGAAACTGCACAGACCATGATGTGTGGCAAATTATGAACTACTCTCACTTGTGTGTGCATTTTCTTTAACACATTTACATATTGTTGATTGGCAAGTACTAGACTCACACCTATGAAAATAAAGAGCTGACTCTTAAATCTATGATATTAACAGTAAACCTACAATATCAATTTGTATATAAAAATAATTTTAAAGTACACCGTTAAAACAAAACCTACACTTCTACAGTTAAGAAAATTATTAAAAAAATAAATCAAAACTTCCCCTATCGATAGCTCATTAACTCAGTCCTGTATAAAATAGACAATAAATTAAAAGGTGAATTATTGTGATGACTATTCTCTCCAAAGACAGACAATAGAGAAAAAAATGGATTATATAAACAGTTCAGAAATGTACATACTACATTTGAATTCTAGTCAGAAACTTGGTGAATGACTTCTCATCTATTTAAATAAAATAGATGCCAAATGAATTATATTTACTATGACTTTCTGCATATATTGTAGCTTTCACATAACTTGTTTTCCTGAAGGTTAATAAAGTTTAGCAACAGGCAGAATTTACAGATGGCAGAACTAGGACTGTAAAATTATCAAGCTCGCTGGAAAACCAACTTTGTTTAGTGAAAAGAATGCCAGGGAATGTAAGAGTTGATAAATATTACAGGGAAAGAAGTGTATCAATCCCCTTGACTTGGTCAAATGCACTCTTACACCAAATTTGAAATTGGAATGCTTTATCATACCTTACCATAAAAGTTTGGCTGCAACATGAAAATGCACAGCCATGGCAGGCCATCTGTCTCTTTCAAAGTGTATCTGTTCATTAAATTCTCACCTATCTCATCCAGGACACAATCGATCATGCAGCAGCTGGGAATTTAAAAGCCAAAGGTGTCCCATGCAATAAATTCTCCCCACTTGGCAACAGTGGGTTTGCATGTGTTGAGAGGCTTTGCTGACACCCCAGAGAAGTGCTAGGAACAGTGCAGTTATGTCAGCACAGCTCTCTTCTTGTTCATCCCATCATGCTCAGAGGGCTGGTATCCCGTGCTCTATTCCATAACATACTCAATATGACAGACGCGAGCTACCAAATTAATAAGACAAATTTAAGGCACATTTTGTGTCTGTGCTTTGATTACACGCTCCTTAAAACAGCAATTCTTCCTAAGTATCTGAAAAATATTTTGTACATCTTGAATACTTTCAAATACTATTTTTGACAGAAGGCCATCCTGTGAGATATTTAAGTTCTTTATATGTTCTTTCTGACAAAATATTTCTATTATCCAATTAATTTTTGTCTAAGTTGAAAGAACACACACCAACATTTATCTAAGGGACACAACAACAAAAAACCATGACCACGTAAGAACAATGATTAGTAAGGTGATTAGTATTTTTAAAGTGCTGTTGTTAAATATATAAAATGAAAGAGATGAAAAGTGATTCCAAAGCACGTTGATTATGAAAGAAAGAGAGATAAATGGACTTAGTCTTCCTAAATTCATGATGAAAAAGACAGATTGGTAGCACATTGTCTCCTCCTGTCACTGAAGAAAGAAAACTGTAATCTGCAGCCTAATCCTCTTAACTTCATCAGAAGACCACACAGACTGACACAGTACATATTTCAATCACATTAGCTGATGCTGTTATCATTTACTCCAATATTGAAACTGAAGAATTTTGATTTGATGATATGAATTTAAGGAGAACTTCCATGTCCCTTTATACTGCTATGATAGAGAGGGCCACAGGCCACTAAAAATTCTGTATTTCACCACAGATGAAGCAAATAACAGTTTCTTACACCACAGTTTCAATCTCACCCCATTCAGGCCTAAAAGCCCACTTCCTGTTAGCAAGAGTGTTGACTAAAAAAAACGAAATCTGTTTTGTTGCTTGCAAGCAATACTCAAAAAGAGTAACACTAGGATTTCCATAAAAATTTCAACTATTACAATAAATATCAAGTTCTGTGATGATCTAAACAATAACTTAAAAAAACCCCAACATTTTTATTTAAAATGTAAAAGAGAGACGACATACTGTATTCCAAACCTTTCACCTTTAAATTCACAATTTGGTCAACCAGTTGGTGATTAATACAGTATTACATTTAAATTACCCCACCTAGACAATTAACAAAGAACCACTAATCTCAGATCAGCCACATGGCTAATATTATTAAAATGCCCAAACTAGTCTTCTACTGTGTCCCACTTGAGTGCAGCTTCTCAGCAGTTTGCCAGGAGCTGCTGTCCTTCATTGCCGATAAAACCATGTGACAATGGCCTACAACAACCATTTGTGATGAATTCAAGTGCTCTGAAGAAAGGGCTCACAAAAATGTGCATTTATAGCAATCTGCAAGCAGACAATATGCCTTCAGCTCCTTTGGTTTTAATAACATTCCCTTTGGAAAGTGAATCAGTTGAAGACTGTTCCAATAAAATAGTAAGTCAAAGTCTAGACAAGGCATGAACCACTGTCTATACAGTTTGTGACAACGTCCTTGATTTTCTTTCTTCCACACGTTTTTTCCAAAGACCAAGCAGTGAAGGCAGTTTGATTTTGTCCATATTCTTACTGTAAACATTAAGAAATATACCAAGGACAACCAGTAAGCCTGACCACACGTACCTAGAAGGGAGGCAGAGGAAGGGAAAAAAGTTACCATTAGCACTTTATCTTTAGCAATTACATACCAATATTTGTGGATTAAACAATCCTTATATTAGGAAGAAAATAGTTGAAGAAAAATGCCCAAAAAATCAGCGGGCCTTGAGGCAGAATTTCCCCAAATCTTTATTATTACTATTCTTCCAACTTTCTTTTTTCCTGTCCTGGCTGGAGAGTTTATTTAAGTGCATTTATAAATTAAATAATAACTAAAGAGTAGCTGTTCTTTCTCACATTAATAAAATTATCCTTAGGGGTTTTAGTATGTTTTTCCTTTCTATATGAGAACTTCCTATGAGAACTATATACAGTCTGTTACTGTTCCAAAATGTTTTCTCACTCAGTGTCTTATATCCATACTTCCCAATGCAGGCACATTTTTGTTTCAGCTCTCCATTCTTTTAAGCCTCAATATTTTTAGCTAGGGAAAATTCCGTTTGGGATTTGTGTGCAAGCTTTTTTCTTAAATCAATTTGTATATAAAAATGAAATAGAATTTTATGTTGTTTCAAACCTGAAGCAATTAAAATCAAAGTAGCAACTTAGCTATATTTTTCAATGTAAGCTCTTTCTTAAAATTTTAAAAAAGGGAATAAACTCAAGCTCAAACATTTGGCAATTTAAATACAATTATTTAAAAGGAATAACTAAGAATTCAAATCTGAGCTTATAAAAGCAGGAACAATACCATAATGGAAAAAATCCCTTCCTTTAGCCAAATTTTCCACCACGGAGAAAGTAGCCAAACAATTTATTATATATCATAAGCACTAGATATTATGTAAGGTTTTTCTTAAGTTTTCTTTGTTGTCTTCCAAATCTTTAGAAAAATGTAAAATTTTCTCTAGCATGATTAGCATCAACAAGCCAGTCAATATTTACAGTAGATTGCCAACATTTGTAGAAGATATGAAAAGACAAGCATTAAACTCTGAATATGATTAATTAGTGTCGTATTTCCATGATGAACATAATTTTTTATCAAATACTCTGTAACCACTAAAAACTATAAATACTTACTGTAACGTGAATGGCTTTGCAAAGAACAAAAAAGAAAGCACAATGGTCATTGCTTTTCTTCCTGTTGTTACTGCAGAGGAAAAAAAGGATTAACCTCTTTAAGAATTCAGTTACAAGAAAACAACATAACAAAGGCTTAGCAGGTAACCTCATAAAATAAGGTCTCACAAAAATGATGATCACAAATGATTGGTCCAAACACAGACTGCAGGTGGACCAGTGCAGCACTGGAACCATGTGATTTTTGAAAACAAGTACACTGTGTCACTAGTACTGTCTGCAGTCACACTACCTGCAGCAAGGAAATTACCAGAACAAGACTTGCTATTTAATAACTTTGTGCTAATCGATCCACAGTCCCTGAGAGAAACATGCAAATAACTGATGACGTAAACTCAGCTGTTAAAGCTTGGATGTACACCAAGGACCAAAGGTCAAATATCTTGCCATTTCCACCTCATGTTATTACAACTCCATGGTGTTTTGGGCTCTATTTTTGAGTGGAAAGGGATTATCCTCTCATCATTCTTTTGAAGTTACTAAAAATTTCCCTAACAGTGCAGGGAATTACAATTTTGCTTAGACGCCTAAGAAACCGAGGATGTCAGATTTCAATGACTGCATTAGGAGGTTCTCCTCAAAACCACTGAGGGACATTTTTCTGCATGTGATCTGTTCACTAAAAATAATCAAGGCAGTATGAAGAGTGGAAAACACAATCCTGTTTCCAAGACAGAGATAAGCATTCTTTGGTTGTTGTGAAATTAACTATAGCTCCAACAATTATTTGAACAGTTTCAATGCTATCTGCAATGAACAAGGATAAAGCATTACTAGCAAATTGTATGCCAGGAAACCTATGTAGCTTATCACTGAAACAAAATCAATAAATGAGTGAAAGTTGTAGAAAATGTTTAAAAACAAAGTAAGAATGCAGTCAGGCACACAAGTTTAGCTATAGAGGCTAAGGGCCTGAGAAGAGGTTATTCTATATGATGGCATAGGGCTCTCACTTGAAAAAGACTCAGTACAGAGTGCAGTAGGTCTGCACATAAAAAATGTATTTTTTTTATTATCAGAAAATATTTTGCTTACCATGAAGTTCCTTTTACTATACCATGCTGGAAGATCATATTTGTGTGACTACATCCAAATTAGTCTTACTGCAACACACTGGCAAAAGGAACCAATGACTACTGATGTACATTCACAGTGCCTTGGCTAGAGAAGCAAGTTTCATTCTTCCCAACTCTACCCCACAAACAAATATTCACTTAAGACTGTTTTATAGTAGAAAAAACAGTTTTCACTACTGCTTCATCTGCCCCAACTTCAACTTTTTAGTAGTAATTTTCTTTTTACATTTTAAAAAACTTGCGCACATCAAATAAAATTATTTTCTATTACATGAAAAATTAAAGGAGAATGAAAAAGAAAATTGAGTTTTAATTAGAAAACAGTTTACAAATGAATAATTTAAAAAATGGTTAAATTACTTCAGTTTTTCTAATTACAATTATTTCTGTTCTTTCAAATCAGTTATTAATTAAAATATTTATGTAACCATTTCCTTCTAAATTAAGTGCCTTTTCTTCTTTTTCCCAATTAAGTCTGATAATTTCTCATTCTGCTAATAGAAATACAATTTTCATTAAACTCTTTCACCCCACTCCCCTCAAGAAGGGGGAGGGTGGATGGGGGAGCTGGGAGGGACAGTAATGAATGCGGTGTTCTTCCAAGGCACAGTAAACATTTTCATATTGCTACAGGCAAGGCAGAAAGGGCTCAAGTATTAGAATTGTCAAGGTCAGCCATAAGAAAACCTGGGAAAGGTTTACTATTCTACAGCATTTTAAAACTTTTTTAGTACAGTAAGACTTTTTTTATAAAGAGGTATTTTAATACATGAAGCAACCCTCTCCTCTGGGTCAATTTCCAGTCAGGAGAGCTACTCAACTTGGTTAAAAGCAAATACGAAAGAGATACGCTGCAGAGGAAATAACTGATAGGAAATCAGAGCATGCAACCCTCAGGTCAGAGAACAATTATGTATTTTCCCTTCCACTACTGTGAGTGAAGTAGAGCATCACCTGATAGAAACCAGGGTGTCTTTTCGGGGAAGAAGAAAGGCAAGTAGCTACATGACATCTTGCTACACCTTCTCCCACACCAGGCCCTTGTGACTAATGTAGTTTCATGTGCTTAGGAACAATGTCACTGCCTACTAGAATATCCTTACTTTTCCTTTTATGTTTTAAATGATACAACATCTTTTCCCTTCTGCATTTTCCTATGAAGGCAGGCTGAGAGACTTGGGATTGTTCAACCTGAAGAAGAGGAGAAGGCTCTGGGGAGATCCTATAGCACCTCACAGTACCTAAAGTGGGCCTGCATGAGAGCTGGAGAGGGACTCTTTGCACGTAGTGACAAGACGGAATGGCTTTAAACTGAAAGAAGGTTATTTTAGATTAGATATTAGGAAGAAACTCTTTACTGTGAGAGTGGTGAGACACATTGTCCAGAGAAGCTGTGTCTGCCTTATCCCTGGAAGTGTTCAAGGCCAGGTTGGATGGGGCTTTTGAGCAAACTAGTCTAGCAGAAAGTGTCCCTGCCCATAGCAGGGGAGTTGGAACGTTGGAGATGGTCTTTGAATTTCCTTCCAACCCAAATGGTTCTGTGATTCAATTTCAACTCCTCAATTTAGAACAGTGTATGTTTCTGCACTAGAACATAACACGGACTATGCACAAGTTTACTTAACAGGCTCTTCACGGTTGAAACTGTGGCAAAAAAAAAAAAAAAAAAAAAGGAAGCTCTTAAACACATTCTACCATGTGAAGATCCATGCTACACAAATCAGTCAGCACAAAGAACAGAAAAAAAGCCAGGGTAAGAACAACTCTCAAAAGCTCTGTCCTAAACAACAGAATAGGATTACTTTGTTTTTATACAAAGGCAGTAAAAATACCATTTGTTCATACCTGTTACAGCGAGAAGGGCACCGAAGATTTTAATCAAAGCTAGAACAAAGGATATGCCAAAATACCCAGTCAGGGAGAAAAGGAATGCATAACCATAAGTCTGAACTGGATGCTGCAACAATAAAAAAGCCGGTTAGGAAAATGTAAAACAAACCCTGAGGTATTGCAAAATGACATAAAACTACAGACTTTAATCAACTGCTTGAACAATAATAAGCTGTTCAACAATGCATTCATGCAAAAATCCTTATTTAATTTTAGTTAAATAATGGAAAAATAATAATGAAATTATAAGCTCCTAAGTCTGGTCCTGTGATTTTGCTGCTTTTTAAAACATTACCCTGTCTTATACATCAAAGACTGGAAACTTGCTTAGTGTATGAATTATACAAGTTAACTTGTTTACATGATGAAAACAGAATTTTAGAGAGAGAATTGATAAGATTTTCTAAATCATACAGAGCAAGGTTTTCCAATGAGGTTCTTCATAGAAAAAGGGAAATTTTTACACTTACCTTTGAGCAAAATGTTACTGCAGGGCTTAATCCACTAGTGCATGTTAATCCAAATAAAATATACACAAAACCAATTGAATAGGAATATAAAACCTAGAATAGTGTAAGAGAAAATAATTACTAGGTGATACTATACAAAAAAGACAAAATTAAATGCTTTCAGATGCTTGGCCGTATTAATATAGTCAGCTTCTTGGAGCTGAATTTGCAGGGTTTGATGACATTTTTACTAGGATTTATATAATAGTTGATGTACAGTGAAAAGCCAACATTAAATGTTAGACACATTTTCCTGCCCACAACAACACAGAAGAAGTTTGGAAAGCTAGTCAGTTAATAATATCTTGAGGTCAGCGTCAACTGCGGTAAATCCTTCAAGTTCAGGATTTCACAGCCTAAACAAAATTTCCCACAACTATGCAATTTAATAGTCTGAAGAACACATTACACATATTTCATTTTCTGCTACTTATCCAGAGCAGCAAAGATTTGCTTTACATTAAATATGCAAAGGGTAGCACAGAATCACCAGAAATGTCACGTAAGTTTCATCAGTTCACATGCACGGCACACATGCACAATGGTTATGGCATACAGGATTTTCAAATATAACCAGCTCAGTGGTCAGAACACTCAGGAAACAGGGAAGCTTTTTATTTTGTCTGCACCCTTACTGAATTCATAGCTGCACTGAACAACAAAACCATCTTCATCCATCCTTTCCAACATGAGCCAACAGAAGTAGAAGCTGGAACTGTCCGTCCATCCATCCTTCCATCCTCCCATGCAGCAGAAGGCATTCAGCTGTTTGGGCAACATTTAGTAGCCTTTTCTTGCCAACAGAACTATTCTTCACGATACTGGCTAGAACATGCTGATCTACTATGATTTCAAAATGCAGTGTCTTGTTATATATCTCAGTTATTTTGGAAAATCTATTAAAAATTGTTAGCAATTCCATGAGACAACAGACCACTTATCATTGCTCCATAATAAAGAAGGATGCATATGTGTTTAAAGAGCAGACCTGCTTTCAAACACTCAAAACCAATGACCAGACTCTCAGAGCTTTTACTTTATTTATACACACAGAAGTCAGTCCCTAGTGCTTCACTTGCCTCTGCATCCAACTTGTCTCCCTAAGTACTCAAAGGCGTCAGTTCTCACAGCCAGGAATAAGCACCAGATTCCTATTTCCTTGTTAGGCAGTGTAAGATACATCACTTCCACAGAACAACACATAAGGCAAAAATCAGGTATAATCTTCCAGAACAGCAATTACCATTTCCTTTTCTCTTTTCACAATTGCTTATATCCAGGGCACTTTCCAAATTTGACAGAGTAAGAGAGACCCCATGGATGACAGGTTCCTTTTTTGATCAACTTTTTTCCAGATCACTGTCCATTAAACATGATCTCCAATTCAGATTAAATTTTTACCCACAGTCTCAAGTATAGAAAATTATTTCCAAAATTCTGCTTGTACTTCTGCACTGAATTCTCTGAACAAAATCCTGAAGTGGAAAGTCTAAACTACAAACAAAACCTTTATATCCCAAACCATTACACTCATCCTCTACAAGTAGCATGAGTATACAGTATGAGGATCAACATTTGTCAAGACTAATGCAGAATAAAAAGCAAAGTCCTGGAGACAGCAGGAATTTCGTAGGTAAGGCAGCAACGACAGTCAAATGCAAAGTGGAAAAAAAAAAAAACAGCGACAGATTGCACTTTGGTTTCAGATTTTGGAAATGACAGCTAAAGAAGGCTGCACCAGGTCACATGGCTAAATCTCTGCCCCCAGCAGCAGTCAACAGTGAACACTAAGAAAAAGTGCAAGAATAAAAACAAGAAAACAGTGACACTTTTTGGTATATATTCTTCCACTTTCCGGAAGCTTGTAGCTCGAACTCCTCAAGCCATCCTAAATCACTTCCAGCTTTAAATGAAGATTCTTTCTAACTTTTTCTCCATTTATGATGCTATTCTCATGAGAAATTTGATTTTTCTAGTTAAATAACAAATACATGCCAAATATAGAAAATAAATTTCAGTACCTTTTTACCCGTGGCATACTCGCATCATGCCTTTTATAGTAAAAAGGTTTACTTATATTTACTCAACTTCAGAGAAAAATACATCAAATTCAAACAAGTTTTCTAAAAAGAAAAATAACCTCAGACCATATGAACAGATAATATGCATTCCAAGTAAGTATATTAAAAACACTGAGCAAGACATTTTCAAAATTGTATTTCACTGAATCAGGAACAAAAATATTCACCCTGAGTTTTACAGATTTCAAAAGACTTAAAAAAAGCTGCCTCCCAAGTGCTAGTACACTCTGGAATATGAAGTATAGCAAGTAAGGAAAGCAACATGTTCCATGTAACACATGCTCAACTATATCAGAAGAACAGTGTGCATTTTTCAGAGATTAAGTGCATGATCATACAAAAAACACTACATTGATCTCAGGCCTGCAGGGTAGACAAAGGAATTGTTGATAGAAATGAGTGCTTCTGTAGCTGCAATATACATTTGAAGTTGCACACAGAAGGCAGCACCCTTGAAAGGTTAAAAAATGCAACAGAAAAATCAGCAGAAGTTCTCAGACAAACAGAAAACCCTAAGAACAGTACACCAAGAGCTCTTCCTTCCGTAAGCAAGTGAAAAGTACATTAAGTCCCATGCTTTGTCAATGTATACCTTGCCTATGATTAGACATGTTCTTTTAGAATTGCAAATGTGGTATTTACCATTTCTGAATTAGAACCATTGTGCAACTTCATAGCTTTTTCCTGTACATTTCCTATAACTGCATCTGCGCAGAGGGCAAGGGATATTAGGATCACACCTATTAAAACAAACAAACAAAAACCTCTTCAGAATATTCACCAGCAAAATGGTGGCAAAAAGTCCAAGGAATAGAAAAATAATAACCACCCCTCCCCTATAACATATTCTAAATGTCAGCAAAAATATTTCATGACACCAGTACAAAGCAGTGCCTACTTCCACTCTCTCCACCAGTTAGCCCCTGTGTGTCTCTAAGCTTGTTGGGAACATCTGAACATTGCTATGAAGAAGCTAGCTGTAGTTTTTGTAGTAACAAGAGTGACAGAGTATCAGTTGCAGTTAGTTAATGAAGTTAAATAACCAGAGTAAATAATCTTTTTGAGTAGTTAATCCCACATTATTTTTTCCTTATAAAGGCAAATAGAAATGCAAAACATTTTTAAATATTTTGCAAAAACAAGATGTAAAACAAATGCAAGTGTATTGACAGTAAAAATCTCTCATTACTGAAACATTAATTAAAAAAAACCCTACTGTTCAGGTACAAACCCCATGGTTTTAGGTTACCATTTAAGCTCACAATGAAGCCACTAGTCACTACTGTAATCATCTCTCTGATAACAAAACAGTGATGACTAGTCATGTCAGTCACAGCTCATTTCTCAACCTACAAATTTTCATGACTGTTGTCATGATCACACATTGAAATATTTTTCCTAAGTATACAACATTACAGAAGACACTAATCATCAAAATGCAAATCAAAACCTGCTCTAGTCTTGGTTCCTTAAAAGATCACAGAAGAAAACTAGAAGACTAGAAACAAGCAGTGTTTCATTTTCTTAATCCTATGTTCTTACAATCGGAGGTAGAAGATTTAACACTTTTAAGATTTAACACTTTTAAGGCCCATGAAGTTTAAGGTGGTGTTTTCTAGGCAAGAACTTCTAAACCAGTGTTTTCAGTTTGGGAACCATTTCCTTTCCATGGCTAGACCTTCCAGGTCTCTTCATCATTCAAAATTATCAGGCACTGGAAAAGGTATAACTCAATGGAAAAGACGTGATAACATGAAAAATATTGGTAACGCAAAAATATAGATGTCTCATCTGCACGGATTCAGCTCTAGTCCAAATAATAACAGCTCCAGCTCAGCAATTTCACTTTGTAAAGTGATGGATGAATGTCTCTATGGGCATTCTCCATCATAATTCATGTTCCAGCTGTGCTTAATGGCCCAAGCACACCACTGGACAAATGCATGGTTCAGCACTGGACTGAGATGAAAAGGTTACCTGGAACCTGAAGCACCAGTGCATATGGAGAGGAGAAAGGTGGAGACAAGAAAAATGTTAATCTTACACTCATTACACAGTTTGGAGTGTGAGGAGAATTGTTCCACTCATTGTGGCAGTGCTGAGCAGGAGCAGCAGCAAAGCCATGGATGAGACCAGCAATGTTGCATTGTATGTAAAGCATGAGTAAGAACAATTGAAAAAACTGTCCCAAATTAGTTCTGAAAGAAATTTGCATGGAAGCAGTTCTACACAAATCATTGGAATGAACTCAGGAACTCAATTATCCTTTGTCATTTGAGAATGAAATTCAACTAAGATTTTAAATCCAAGCAGATTAAAATCCTTGCTTTGCTTCTGATTTTAGATAGTACTAAAAGTTTAAGATGTGAGAGCACCTAAAAACTACAGCAATTCTGCCTGAGATGATCAGTTAATATAAAGTATATAGTTCAGAAATGGAAAAATACTTAAAATTTTGACTAGAAAAGACATCTTTTTAAGTTTTAAAATGTTCCAACTGAATTTTATCATAATTATTTTAATATATATATAATGGGTTAAGTCTTTCTTGAGAATACATGAGACATTTCAACCAAAAGGGTGCAGTTTCCAGAAATTTTAGGAACCTAAGAACTTACTCTTTGAAAAAAGGTCTCTTCTGCCACAGAGAGCGTTCTGCTAGTACAAAGCTACAATAAAACTCGTGTTTTCAGTAGAATACCTGAAGGCACTCCAACAAGAGCCCAGAACTTCTATGGAATGCTTACTGTAGGAAAAACCAAGCATTTTCTTAAACTCTAAAGTGTAATGGGTCTTTACCTGTCAAGTTGAAGTTTGGTGCAACTGTGCTGTCAGCTAAAGTAAACCATATTAACCCAAGGCTCATACATAGGGCAGCAGACACGTCTACAATATTATAACGCTTTCCTACAAAATGCAAACAGCAGGAATGGACTGTTAGCACCCTCAGAATTTCATATTTATCCTGTTTAACAGACTAGAAGACAAAAGAAACATTGTTAAGTCATTCTTTTACTTAAACAGAAGACTCAATGCTCTGGTCTTTCACAACCGGACTCAGTTTCTTCTACAACAGAAATTCCTACCACAGGGGAGGACCCTAATGGGAAATATCTGATTCTTGTGATCAGCTTTGGTTTGAGTCCACAGTTACTGCACTGACACAAGCACATCCTCCCTGACAAAGCATTCTCTTAGCAACTTCAGGAGAGCTTAGATGTCTCTTGATACCTTTCCCTCATACAAGACATTTCGGCTGCCTTTACTGATCTGAAAGAAGTCAACTCCAAACACTAACAGACAACTTTGGCATTCTGAGAACACGACACTGTCTTATAGTTTGGGAGGGAGAGGTTGTAGAGGGGAATAGAAAAAGAAAGTAAGGACATGAAAAAGCAGGAGTTAGTATATCTTGTTTGAAATAACGTATTGTTTGCTCAGAAACAACATAAGATTCCAAGCTTTAAACATAAGCTTCCAAGGGAACTTTGTTGAACTGAATTTTTTAACAATAATATAAAAAAAAAAGCTCCTGAGACTACACTACTACAACACAATAAAAAGTTTCACAAAGCTTTAGGGAAATGCCAGTCACTTTGCATTAGAATGATAAAAAATTACTCCTAATAAAAGGTAAATACTGTGCAGACATGTACATATGTGAGGTTGAAATCTCCTCTGAAAATTCAGCTGCTTTTCAACCAGAAGGCCAGAATTACCTATAGAAATACAGAAATACAGAATCCTAGATTTTGTTCCATAATACTTGTCCATGTGGTGCTTTACTGACTAAATTTTTGTGTATTGAACACAAATTTTTATAATATACTTAAGTCTTCTAAATCCACAAACACTCAAGTATATTTATTCATATAACTATAACCTTTATCTGGTTTTCTCCATATTGCATTTTCTTTTCTTGGAATATGCACTATGACTTTAGGACTAGCCAAAGACATGCAAAAATCAGGTGCATTTCTGATTAAATATTCAATCAAAATTTAGGAATTAATCTTTTCAAACAAGAGTAAGGATTTTCTTCACAACTCATGGTTGGCTTTTTTTTCCATTTCAAGTTTTCCATTTCAATAATGAAATTGTTTCATTTACGTTTATGTTTTCATTTATTTAGTTTAGAAAACAAACACTTCTTAAAAATTAAGAAAGCTTGTGTAAAAATGAAGTTTTGCAAGTGACCTGCAGAATGTTTTTCCCTCTATTTTCTGTTGATCTAATTATATTTGTACATTCTCTCGGAAAATGCTTCAGAAATTCTCATTTCTCCTCCTATAGGAAAAATTCTACCAGTGGAATTAAAAAAAGTACAGGATTCCATCTATGACTGCCTCCCAAAGAAGCAGTTACAAAAAAATATATCATAGCAAGACTAACACTTACCTTGTATAAAAACCCCACCTATCATAACTGGAATCAGCTTACAGCACTTGAAGATGACTTGAGTTGGGTAATTCAGATATCCTAAAGAGGTATTTGACAAACCCATAGTTCCCACTGTCAAAAACGCTATTATCATGTAGGTTTTGCCAGGAATTCTACAAAACATAAACATATAAATCTTAGCATTACAAACTCATCTAGAGGAGATTTAGCTTGGTAAAGAAATACTATTGTAATACAGCCTCAACATCTTTCTCACTGAATTTCACTTCATAGAAATTTAAAAATGCACATAAATTTCATATTTAATTTCTTTCAATTGCTGAGGAAAAATAAAAGCACAAATACAAGACAATAAAATCTTTATGGCTCATGAAGTATTCCAGCAGTAATTCTTTAACCTCCTTCTGAAAAGGTGTGTTATTTACACAAGAATCAAGACAAAGGTTTCAGGTTATGTGTCAAAGGAAACATGGAAAGTTGGTATACCAAGACAAACTGGATCTTAGTTCTGCCACAGGTCACTGTGACAGATTCTTTGGTGAACCTTGACATTTTTAAAATAAAGAAAGTTGAAAAAAGTACCATTGTTGTATTAAACTCAATGAAACTAAGAGAGCAGTGATTCAGTTACCATGAACAGAGGGGCTCCTTGAACATTTTCAGATGTTTTATTCACAATTTCATGAACTTATCACCTGACAACAGATGATCCAACAGTTACTTTTGTGCTCACTTTGTGATTTTTTTACAGTTATTGCTGTGCATATGTTCAGCTATTTTTCATGCATACTCAGAACCATGCTAAAACACAAGGAGCCGTCTTGCTGCAATCCTGTCTTATCTCTAACTCATTATGTGATGTACACATACTGTGAGGCATGCAAGAAAAATTCAAATTTAAGAAATGGAAATTTCTGCTTGTCTATAAGAAGATACTTAGGTTATAGAAAATAAAATATAAAACGTATTTCAGATCTACATTTCCAACACAACCTACTTGAAGGGTCATGCTCTGTAAGCATTACCAACTGGTAATAATACCCCATAAATACTAGTAACCCAAAAGGCAACTGTGCAATATTATCTGATGCATCTCAAAAAGTCAGATAACTTGAAAAATAAGCTGCCAGTGTTTAAAATAAAAAGAATAATTTATCAAAGTTGTGTTGTTTGGCTAAAAAAAGAATTTTATAATCTAAAACCAGTACATGCAAAATCATACAAGGCTGACTGCAGGTAAGGAAAACTAGTTATGTTCAACTAGAATATAAGACAGCTTTAAAATTAATGTACACCGTGACAGCCTATATTCAAGTTTCCAGAGTGCCTCAATAAACACTTTGCAGAGGCTATAGATGGGTAGGAGGCTGCAGAATGGCTACATAGAGGCAAAAAAATAACCATTTCCATGGGATTCAAGACATCAAAAATCTCCTTGTTCCTGCAGTGAAAACACAGAACAGTTCTGTGGCAGAGTATTATGAATGCTGTCTTAAATGAAAACTACAACACTTCAGCACATCCTTTGAAGCAAACCCACTCAGCCACAGGGCAAGCAGAGAGCAGACCTCTGACACTCTCCAAGATGCACAGCATGTTAGAGGAACCTCTTGGTGAGGAGGTGCCAATATTTGAGGAAAACATATTCACTGACAATGGCTTCAAGTGCTGGGAAGTGCACTGGCTCTATTCTAGATGTGATAATCCCAAGCAACACATACACGAGTCAGTCTCTCTCAGCCACCTTAAGGATACCATACATTCTCTAAGTGGGACAGTGACAGCAGAGTCAATAAAACGACTTATAGTCTGAAATCCAAGTGGGTGCTTCTAATATATTCTCTAACATCATCCAGCAAATTCACTTTATTTTATCTACAGAACTGCTAGCAATGCCCCACAGTACTCACATTCAAAAAACAGAAGTTAAATTTACCAAAAGTATCAAATGCTTCTAATTTCATGGACAGTGGGTAAAATGCTTGGAAAAACACGTACCTTCTTCTTTTGTCCTGAATCAACTGCAATTCTATTAGTCCAAAAATGGAATAAAATCCAAATTGCACTAAAGTGAGGTACCAACCAAAAGGTTTAAAACCTTCCACTGAAAATATCAATTCCTACAAAAACAAAAATCCACCAAAGTCATGAACATACACCAAAATATTAAATGGACAAAAAAAAAAAAAAAATAAAAATCAACAGACCTTTTTCCTTCATGTACATGCAAATCTAGGCTTTGCAGATACTGGTTATCAACTAGATTTATCTGCCAAATGTAACATGCAAAGTATAGAAAAAGAAAAGACAATTTTGGTTCTCCAAAATGCAAGAAGAAATTTTATTGTTGTTGTAAATATACTAAAACTAATGGATCAATTCATTAGGGGAATACATTTGATCCATTAGTAATTATCACATATTACAGATGGCTTCCTGCCTGCTTTTTTGCTGCTTTTCAGTTCATTTACTTCAGCAGACCGTTTTTATTTAGATTTTATAAATATCTCAGGATAAATTTAATACACATGTTCTCTAACAAATATCCTTACTGATAATTTCCAGCTCTTAGGAATGTACACCTAATATTTTGAGTGCATAAATAGCACTTGTGAGTTCATAAATTTGCATGCTGTAGGAATATTTTAAACCAGAGCAATTCTTAATGGAAAAATACATTCACTGCATAAAGACTTACGTAGGTGTATCAATTCTAGAAACAAAAGGCTACCTAATATTTGCCTTTTTGAGATTCTGCTTTTAATTTTTAAACTGATCATGTTTTCTTAACTCTTTTGAAGTAACTTTTTGTTAACAAACTTCTCAGCTGCTTTTGAAAACTGCATTAGAAACATGATTTTTAATTATCAAGTTTTTCAATCACTGCTTTGTTGAGAATACTCAATGAATTTAAAAATAATTTTAAAAAGGGAACAGAAATGTAGCTTCCCAAGATAAGAGAGAAAAGATCAGCAGATTGGTAAATGTTTAACTAAAATTGCATAAACATTATGCTTCTGTTTAACAAACTACCACAGTACATGTTTCAGCTCTGTCCTGAGAGCAGGGAGAAAAATAAGATGACAGTAACTGTACAGTACTCATGGAACTTAGGGAGATCTAAAGGTTTCAGCATCAATGAAGACTTTGGTGTATCTTGCACACAGAAGTAAAAGATCAAGTTATGAAAGTCCAAGTGATCGAAACTTTACAGGCACATGAACCACAATGGAAACTTAGATTATATATTACTTGCTCTTCTTGAATACTGAAAGGCTGACTTTGCAATAAATATCTGGTTTAAACATCTACACATATTAAAAAAAAAAATACACAGTATATTTTTATGCTATTGAAAAATAAAAGGGGTAGAAGGAATGGCCTAAGACACAAATTCATAATACTTACCTGTAAATATCCATAGATTAGATAAAACATAAAAACTCCAGAAACACAGATGAAAAATTGAGTAGGTTTGCTAAATTTGCTGAGATTTATGCCAAGAACTACAACATCATCTACTGATTTGATATGGGGAGACATAGCTTGAGATTTGGAAGGTACACTGATGGAAATGTATTTTCTCGATGAAGGGAATTTCAGATCCATGGTTCCTGGTTCGCTGCATTCGGGGTTATTGTTGCCTTCCACTCGCTTTTCTCCTGTGTGTCTTCTGTCTGAAAGCTGAAAAGAAATGCTAAAGTCACATGGGACATAACATACTCAACTCCAACAACAGTAAATGAATGTGACATTTACAGGGAAAATATAAAAGTTTCGGAATTTTGTTGAATTACTCTTATTCACAAATTTTACTTCTCTTTTCTGATGTCCAAAGTTAACATCAGTTAACTTTGTTAACACCGAAGTTAACACCAGAGGCCATCAACATTTTATGAAAGCAGTTTTGCTTTATTCCTATACTTGACATAGCAAACAAGCCAATCAATCAATCCCAAAACATCAGCAACAGAAAACCTTGAGTGTCCTGAGCTTCTCAGCAGCTCTAACTGGTCCTGTCATGTGCTCATAGGAGTGACTGCTTGGGAAAGAAGTGATGTCCATGACCAACTCACAGTGACATAACTGGTATTGAAGCACTGTCTCTGCCGACTTTCCTTCATCTTCTGAGCAAAACATCAGACTAGTCCACAACATGGGAAGCCTTACTAAAAACTACAGTTAAAGCATGGAAGTGGAATAAGTTATCCCCTCATCCTCATGTTTATTCACTATTTCTTGCACAGTTTTTCAGAAAAGAACGTGGAGATTGAAACAAGCAGACTGAGATGCCAGTCTCAAAAATCAGATTGTTTAACTGATGAGGTCTATGATACGGCAATCCCTTTAATATTTATCACAGGCAGTTATTTCCACATGTAACAGAAAACAAAACTGGATGACTGAAGCCTAGAGAAGGAATGCAGCAGCTTAGTAGACTGAGATGCAAATAATGTTCTTCTCCAGCTCAGCAGACAGTAAATATTATATTTGATGGGTATTTTAAAGATAAAACACACTGGTCAGCCAATTGTCCCAAGATTTTAAAGTGTAGGTCAGTATCAATTTCAGTGAGCAGTCAGTAATTAAACTGTGTTTGTCCCAACTGTTTAGTGATTTGTTTTTCTCAGCTGAAGAATTACTCCCCTCATCACACATTTATAAAAAATCCTTTCCCCAATGTTTTAAAATTGAAAATGTCCTAGTATATTAACACTAGATCATGCAATAAATGTAGTCTGCAAGAACACTGGTAAATACAATATATTATGCAATACTAGAAATTTTAAGGTTAGCTGAAAAATGAACTATTAGTACAAAGTTTGCAATGTGCTTATGTTTCCTTTTTTCATATGATCTGCTATCAGATTGGAACTAGACTCCTCCTACAGTTCTGAAAGAACATCTTGGGGAGTATAACAGAAATTTAGGGACCATCATAACTGTTTGTGCTTAAATTCATAGCTCTTCAGCTGAAGATCAAAAGTGAGAGGTAGAAAGTTTGCCCCTGTGGACTTTAGCTAATCCCAACATGAAATGACCAAAAAACAAAAGAAAAAGAGTTTGAGACTATTTTTAGCAAAGCCAGAAAAGCTCTAATGTCAGACAATGAGGCATGAGTGAGCCTTCCCATACAATATAATAGAGTTCTGATCACCCTCAGAGAAAGACTGAAAGAACAATGGCAAAAAAGGGTTATCAGGATTAACAAGTTGCCCATATTCAGGAACTATATCTTAGGAACTAAAATAAGATGAAAGCATAACTTGTCTAGTCTAACAAAACCCCAATGAAAAGAAAATAGACCTGCCTTCAATACAATGGAATACCACTAAGGAGAAAAAATAGTTTTAATTTTAAGGACAGAAGAATGAGAGCAGTGGGTATGAAGTGATCACGAACAAACTTACCCTTTCCATCTCTAGACTATCTGTATTCTAGAACAGCCTAAAAATGAAAGAAGGGACAACTTAACTGTATGCTTTTTTTTTTTTAAGATGAAGTTTATAAAAGCCATTGTGCACAGCTGTTGAGATAGGGCATGAAAAAGAGCAGTCCTTTATAATCCCATGTTTATAGCATCCCACCCCAGAGCTGCCTGCAGAAGATGCTTGGTGATCCCACCTGATCCAGCATAAGAACTACTAATCTCCCCAAAAGAACTGCATTCAAAGTCAGGACTTCCAAGTTCAAGCCCAAAGATCACATCCCCATGAGGGAAAATCAGTGTACTTCAGAACACATCCCTTCCTGGCAACTCAGCTGAACTTGGATTTTTTGTTGATGCCTGCTCAGACCTTTCCTGTCCACTTCCACTTGATAAGCGCCCAGCATTTGTTAATGCCACAGTTTCTCAGTGGAACAAGTGCTGCAGAAGCAACCTGAGACTCATTTTTCACCTAAGTGGAAACAGAGTATCACATATGCTCAGAAGAGGACATGGACTGTCATTGATGCCCCAAGAGCCCAAAAACTTAAAGAAGTTTAGCCATTGTTGAGAGAGCTTGCACAGCTTCAAGGCCTTTTCTCTTTCTCTCTCTGCCCACTCCTGCAGTGAACAGCCTGGGGTGTGGGCTGGGAGGGAGCACAACCTGGCACATGACCTGAACTAACCAGAGATATTTCATAAAGTGTCATGGACAGCAACAAAAAGTGAGAGGAGGGGGTTCAGGGAGGTCAGCCAGCTTTTGCTCAGGAACTGGCTGGACATTCATCTACCTGTGTGAGAAGTGATCATCTTTACATCACCTGTTTTGGTTTGCTTCTCTCTTTCCATTTTTTTCTCCACTTAAAAAATATTTATCTCAATCCATATTTATTTTTTTTACTCTTCCTTTCCTCTCACCCCACCCTTCTGGGGGAGGGAAGAGAGGAAAGTGAGCAAGTGGCTGTCATTAAACCACACAATTAACATAATCTTCGATTTTCAACTATTTCTATTAAAAATATTTCCTCAGGAACACCATCAGATTTTACAGTCTCTCCACCTAATTTTTTGCAGATCACCAAGTCTCTCATGAAACTCGTAAGAAACACTGATTGCTCCAGACACACCCACGACCATCGATATAAAACTATGATACGTGGTAATTGCTTTTCTCTACATCCTGCAAAGAAAATTATAACAGCTGAAGAAACTGTAAATGTATGCATGCATTTCAGTCTCCACCAAGTAATTTCATTAGCAACAGTGAGAGAATTCTTCTGAAATTCACTGTGACTTCTCGAACTGCTGTTTTTCTAAGTATGAAAACTGTTATTCCTACTCCTCCCATCAAAATCCCTCAAGCAACTAATTCACGTCTTGAACAAACATACAGCAAAAATCTGTTTTATTAACAGTTAAGAGCTGTCCTGATTTGTGTAAAATACCAATTTCCCTCTTTTCTTTCTCCTCCTGTGTGTAAAAGCGTAAACAACAGATTCTTTACATCAAAGACTTCCTGTTTCTTCCCCTTTAAAAAAAAAGTCCCTTGCAGATCAGTACTTTAACCTAGCACACAAAATAGTGGTTATTTCATGAAGGAGAAACAAATGAACAAGTGAGTAGAAGAGCAAAATTTCTTTGGCCTCCAAAACGTTAACTGGTACTAAGCATAGAAAAAACATCATGAAGGAGCTCGAGCCTTGGTTGGCCAAGGTTTTTAACACTGAAGAACATCTGTTAAACCCGTAATTTTGACAGAAACCAGCGTCTTAGTATGCTCAGAAAAACTGCTCGCCTGAGACACACAAGGCAAGCTCCACGTTGGCCTTGGCCACGATCCCCCGGAGACTATGCCAGGAACGCTTGGTGGCAGGACAGCAGCTGGCACCACAACAGGGATGCGCCAGGTGACAGGGACGCCAAAGCCCGGCTGCGGGAAACCCGAGCAGGTACTCTGCCTGACGCTACCTGCGTCCTGCTCCAGAGGCAAAGGAGGGAAGGGGATGGGGTCCAGCAAGATCCCTGAAGCTTCCTTCCTGCCCGCTCGCCTGCGGCGGGTGTGTCGGTTCCCGAGCGCCGGGCAGCTGTCCTGGGCAGGGCTGGCACAGGCTCTCCAGCCGCCACAGGCCGCCATTCCCCGCCCTTCCCCCGGGAAAGGGAACGCCTCGCTGCCCACGGGCCCCGCGGGACGCCGCCTCCTCGGGCCGGCCGAAACTCCCCCGGCACTCAGTGTCAGCCTCCTCCCGCTCCACATCCCGGCCCCGCCGCCCCTCACCGTCGCGCCCATGGCCCCCCGATGCCGGGCGACGCTTCGCAGGAAGCGACCCCGCCTCCTTCCCGCTCGCCCACCGTCCCTGGGGGAAGGAGGAGAGGAGTGGGGAGCGGCCCCGCCCCGTACCTGTCCGGCGGGCGAGGAGAGGCACGGCGGCTCCGGCCTGCGGCTCCCCGCCAGCG
The DNA here is from genome assembly GCF_052056855.1 of Sturnus vulgaris. Lineage (NCBI taxonomy): Eukaryota > Metazoa > Chordata > Aves > Passeriformes > Sturnidae > Sturnus > Sturnus vulgaris. The sequence goes on along the minus strand of NC_142243.1, from coordinate 71,372,906 downwards.
CGTCCCGCCCGCCCGCCGGGATCGCTGCCTGCTGCGGGCCCGCGCCGGCGGAAGTGCCGGCCGGGAGGCGCCAGGGGTCGGCGCGAGCAGCGAGCGCATCGACACCGGCACCGGCACAGCGCCGCTCGCTCGCTCGCTCGGCGTTCCGCTACCCGGCCTGAGGCGGGCGGGGCCGGCGCCCTCCAGCTCACGCCCGTTGTGGGCGGGGCCTCGGTGCCGGGAACGCCTGAGGGGCGGGGCGGGGAGGGGCGGGGCCGGGGGCTCGCTCATCGCTCCCGGATCCCGCGTCGCGCTCCCGGATCCTGGCTGCCCGAGGGCTGCGAAGCGGCTTCCCCACGTGTCTCTGGGGGAGATCACAGAATCACTAAATCGTTAGGGTTGGGAAGGACCTCTGGAGATCCAGTCCAACCCCTTTGACAAGACAGGGTGACCTAGAGCAGGTGACGCAGGAACACATCCAGGAGGGTTTGGAATGTCTCCAGAGAGAGAGACGACACACCCTCCCTGGGGAACCTGTTCCAGTGCTCTGCCACCCTCAGCGTAAAGAATTTCTTCCTCATGTTGAGGTGGAACTTCTTGTGCTTCACTTTATGGCCGTTGCTCCTCGTCCCCTCTCAGTCTTCTCCAGACTAAACGTCCCCAGCTCCCTCAGTCTCTCCTCATAGGAGACACCAAATCATCATTGCGTCCCTCCATTGATTCCTCTCCAGGAGCTTGGTGTCTTTCCTGTGGTGAGTAGCCCAGAACTGGACACAGCACTCCAGATGTGACCTCACCAGGGCTGAGCAGAGGGGGAGGATCAATCGCCTCCATCCCCCTGCTGCAGGGACCTGGGGAAGGAGCCCAGGGTGACAGGAGCAGGGCCAGGGCCTGAGGAGCAGCCTGGGCTCCCTGCAGCTGCCAGGAGGGTGACAGGGACAGTGTGGGGGTGTCACCTCGCCCCCCCGGTGTGCTTCGGTCAGGCGCTGCCGCCGGTCCGCAGCCATGGGGCTGCCCTAGTACTCTGGAAAAGCCTCTCGGAGCAGGCGATCGTATTTCACACCACGGTGACAGGAAGACTGGAGTCCTGAAGAAGTTTTTTTCCGAGGTTTGGTTGATGCTCTGCTGTTCTGATGTGAGGAATGAATCACCCAGCCAAAGCTGCAGCTCTCATTAAAAAATAAAAATAAAAAAAAAGGACGAAAATGCGTCTGGAGAGAGGTATTCTTGTGATCATTCCACGTGGGGCTGCAGGAAGGAAATAATAAAAGTATGTAATAATGACAAGCGAAAAAGGTAAATGAGAGCAATAACAGCAGAATGCATAGAGCATAATGGCCAAAGGAATCAGGTAAAGAATTTAGAAGGAAGGTAGCTAAAGGCATTTTGGGCAAAATGTGCAAATTAGATGTAGCTTGAAAATACATAAAATCCAGTTATTATTCATATCAGTCTATAAAATGGCAGTGCTGTGTTTTCTGTAATTATGTGCAGAGGTATTTAACATTATACATAATCACTACAAGACAATACATATATAGGAAATTTAGGAAATTCAAGCTTTTACGTTTACAGTGTTTTAAAAGTTTTTTTTTACCTTATCCAATGTTAGTGTAGTAAATCAGTCTGCATTATAGATACCAAGTGCTCCAACATTATAGATAAACAAGTGCTCCAACATTTAACATCACATTTTTTAAGGCAAACACCAAAAAGAAAGTGTGCACTACATGGTTACTTAAAAACAAATAAATAAACAAAAATTGGAACCCCCTAAAACCTTTTAGCAGATAGCTATTTCTGAAATACAGGATTAATGATTATTGAGAAAAATACTTGCAGTCACCTTGGGAAGTTTCAGTGCTTGTTGGTTCAAGTTTCCTTTACCTGATTGAGGGATTTCACATTTAGCAAACAATTGTGCTTTTTTTGCAACAATATGGATGGTGATTTTTACCTTCTCAATGACAGAAATATCTACCCCAGTAACTCAAGTGAATATATTCAAGCTTGCACGTGATCAGCTGGTGTTTTCTAGTTCCCTGTAAATAAAGTCTTTAGATCAGTCAGGCTGTAATAAACTTTACTGTTGCAGATGTAAGTGGAGTGATTACACAAGAAGTTCCACCTGAACATGAGGAAGCAGTTCTTTTCTGTGTGCATGGCTGAGCACTGGAACAGATTTCCCAGAGAGGCTGTGGATTCCCTCTCACTGGAGATATTCAGGATTCTCCTGCACTGGAGATATTCAAAAGCCATCTGAACACAATCCTGAGTAATGTGCTCGAGGGGACCCTGCTTGAACAGAGTGGTTGGACTGCATGACCTCCAATGATCCCTTCTAACCTTATCTGTTCCGTGCTTCTGTGAGTGTGCCTTACTGATTCAGTGGAAGCAGGCAGATAGCAGGAAAAATCAAACTGCACCACTAAATTGGATTGTCTAAATAACCTGTAACTGGGTGGAAGGAACCTGGGTATGTGAGGCTCTTGATTAGTAAGAGTTGAGGAGAAACACACTGGCATGTGTTTCATCAGATGTGATCTGATATTCCCTAATATCTGAGACTTGTTGATATCCTATTGTATTCTTTTTTTAAATTCAGAAATGCAGAAATTAGGCTGCTTGATTTTGGGAGGTCTCCTGCCTGTTGTTAAAGAGCATATATTTTTCTGTTTGCAATGTGTTTTTCTATTTCTATTATCCATATTCCATCACTCAACTGGAGTGTGGCATGTATGCTGGAGAATGTTCTCTTTAAATAAAGCAGAAGAGTAAACGACGAGTAGAATGTTTATTATTGATCTCACAGATGCTTTTGCAGTCTGCAATATGAACACGTATGGATTACTGGTAAAGCTGGAAAGCAAATTACATTTTCTTTTATCGTTTGTAAAAATGAAGTTAGGGCTTATGAAAGGTACTGGATTCAGGCTCTGGGGACCTAACTTCTCTGTTTATCCAGGAAATAGATGTTGTACATCACAAGCAGAGGCAGTGAAAGTATTAAAGATCTCAAAGTTCTCACACTCCCTGTCTGTACTTCTCCTTCTTGACCTACTCAAGGTACCAATAGGAAAGCTTAGTCTGTGCACAAACTTAATCCTAATTTTTTTTCTTCTGGAAGGTACACAATAATGCTGTTGGCTGTAGTTTTATTAACAAGAGCTTTTGTTCACTACAGTCTAATTTAGAAATGCCAGCTCCGTAACAGGCTTTGTTGCCTTTGTTGTCTAGCCTAGATTGTTTTCATGCCTGTTCAATATGAGCAGTTCTAGTTTTTTTGCGGTGTAGTACCCCTGTACCCACTTCCTATACACCAGGTTGGGAATTAATCAGAACAAAGGCGTTAGGCACTTATTTGTGAAGGGAACTCATATGGGTACACGTCTTTATAATAGGGGCACATCTTGCATTTTGTCAGTGGGCTTTGGACTGTAATATCTTCGTGGCATACTGTGTGTTGCTATCAAGAATTTAACGGAGTAAAAATTATTTCCTGTGTGTGGCAAAATTACCCAATATGTATATGTTTCCCTATGAAACGTGCATAGGTATACCATGAGTGACACAAGTATCCATGAACATTTTCACTGGGGTTATAAATAAAATGAAGCTAATCGAACAGAAAAATAGGGGAGGTTGCTATATTTCAGCATGAAAGGCAAATTAATACCACTTTCAAATGCTTGAACCCACCTCTCAGAGATGTGTGTTATTTGGATAAATACTGTTAGAATCTTCTATGTTGTCTAAATCAGAGCTAATCAGGATGCAGTTTGTGAGTCTTGATACAGCTAAAGCTGATGTAATTTGCTGGTTTATCAAATTTATCAAAAATGGTGAAGAATTATATGCAAAATGACAATTTTTTTTTCTGTAAGTTTTGTTTTAGGATTTACATTTGAGACAATCAAGTATTACTCAGAAGTAAGTATTTTAGTTAGATGAAAATGTGTTTTGACAGTTGTAACTGGTCATCTGCTGAGTTAGTGGGAGTTAGGTAAACCTAGAAGCTTGACAGAAAAAAGAGCAGCTGCTTACCTCTAGCATGGAGGAAGGGGGGAAAACAATAGTTCTCCTGTTGACAGATATAATGCTCTTTCTGATGGTTTTATACAAATTTTTCTGCCAGCTTTGTACAGGTTTTGATTGCTGTTATTCTGAGATGCAGTAGAAGGCAAACAAAATAAATAAGACACATACAGAAGAAAGATTTGATGGGCTTTTTGCTAGGAATATTTTTAAAATTAGAAATAAGTGCCCATCAAAACTGAGAATGACTAGCTAAGTAGCACAATATCAATGGAATTAAAATCCATATGTGTTAATATATATGTTATTCAAAGATGCATGTTGTTTAGACTTCTGTAATAAATGTTTTCTGAATACTTTCCTATAATTTTCTCTACTTAAATTCCAGCTGCAATGATTTTTCTTAGCCTAATTTTAAAACCTGTTTCTAATGTATTCCTTGTACTACTACATTTTACTGCCTCAGAACCTAAATTGCAGCTTTAACAGTAACAAAAAGCTCTATGATTATAGAATACGGAGTTTGAAATGTGTGATACATCACTTCATATTCAAGGGAAAGCTATTGTATCTAGAATTATAACGTTAAATTAAGGTTCTGCCTTCTGACATTACAAAGTACTGTAATACTGATTTTTAAATTTTTAAATTGCACTTAAAACATGGAACGTAGGGCTAGACAGATAATCTATCAAGTGTTGATAACAGTCTAGATTCAATTTCATTATTTCTGTCTCGTCACTGGTACATATAAATGCTAGTATTTAGAAATGCAAACAGTAAGTAATTTGCTCAGAGAGAGTGGATGTCCAGATGCATGTTCTACAACTTATTTGAAATAACAATATAGGGAATTTTACAGTCATAACTGGTTGATATCAGAAAAATTGTGCTTAAGCCAGGAGGCATTCAAATAATTTTGTACTTTGTGATTGGAGGTGGTTAAAGCAACTTTAACCAGTCAGTTTAGGTCACAAGCAGCCTTCTTTTGGAATAACTTCTTTTTACTCATACACAGTTGTGAACGGGCTTATGACTTGGTATTGACAGCATTACACTGATGACACTGCAGAGCATGGGAGTAAAAGTGGTCTCACTTGTGCCTGCAGGTCTTGTGTTACGCTGGGGACAATGCAGAATAAGTACTAGTGAGGCAGGTTGATTGATAGAATGTTTTCTATAAAAAGATTTCTCACGTTCCTATTGCGTTATTTTAGAAAAAAATTTAGGGCCTTCTGGACTGTAAATAATAGGGTATATTGTGGCTCTGCAAAGCTTGAGTTCAGGACCTGCTTCTGAGAAGTGAAAGTGTGATGGATGTTTTTTCTTGAAGTGTAAGATTTGGAAGGTTTGCTGAGTAAGGATGAAGCTGTTTATATGTCCTGGAGATATGTGTTTTGATAAGTGTTGGGGATATCTGGGCATGAGAAATAACCTAAGAACAAATATTAGGTCAGATCAAAGGTCTGTTCAGTCATTCTCTGTGGTGGAGTCTAGGGAGCTGAGAATAGTCCCTCTTAGCATCAGCCCCTCGCTTGTACTAGTAACTTCTGTGGAGGTTGTGTGTAGATTGTTTAATGGCCTCTAGTAGACATTTCCTCCTACACTTTGTCTATTGCTTTGAATTAATTTACCATTTTGGCCTCTGTAATGTTCAGTTAGGGAACTTTAATGGATTATCAGTCTAGATGAATCTAGGACTGAGCAGTTCAGTGAAGGTCAGGGAACTCGTAAGTGAAGTTACCACAGAATGGCTTGGGTTGGAAGAGACTTTAGATCATCTAGTTCCAATCACCCTGCCATATCAGGGACACTTGACCAGCTTGCTGAAAGGATGGGGCATCCACAACTTCTCTGGGCAATGTGTTCTAGTGCCCAGTCATAACCACACTAAAGAATTTCTTCATAATATATGATGTAAACTGACCCTCCTTCAGTTTAAAGCCATTCCCCCTTGTCCTGTCGCTATAGGCCCTTGTAAAAAGTCCCTTTCCAGTTCTCCTGCAGGCCCCCTTTAGGTACTGGAAGGCTGCCCTTAGGCCTCTCCAGAGTCTTCTCTTCTCTAGGTTGAGCAACTCCAAGTCTCTCTGTCTTCATAGGAGAGGAGTTCCAGCCCTCTGATAGTTCATAACTCTCCTCTGGACTTGCTGCAAGAGATCCATGTCCTGCTTATGTTGTGGATCCCAGAGCCTGGCCACAGCACTTGAGGTGGGGTTATACAAGACTGGAGTAGAGGTGCAGGATCACCTCCCTTGGCTTGCTAGTCACACTTCTTTTGATGTAGCCCAGGTTATGACTGGCTTTCTGGCCAGCTTGCTGAAGGTGTGCTCAATCCCACTGTCCATGCTGTGGACAAAAATGTTTAACAATGACAATCTCAACAGCGACCCTTGAGGAACGCCCCTCGTCACTGATCTCCACTTGGATGTTGAGCCATTGATTGCAACTGTTGGAGTGCAACCTTCCCTCCAGTTCCTTATCCATTAAGCAGTCTAAGCATCAAATCAATCTCTCTCAGTTTTAGAGACAATGGCCTAGTGTGGGACAACATCAAATGCTTTGCACAAGCCCAGGCAGGTGGCTTCAAATGCTTTTCCCTCATTCACCACCACTGTAATCCCATTGCAGAAGGCCACCAGATTTGGCACTCATGATTTGCCTGTATTGAAGCCATGTTGGCTGTCGCGAATCCCCTCCTTATTCTCCACGTGGTTTAGCATGGTTTCCAAGAGGATCTGCTCCATGATTTTGGGCACAGAGGTGAGACTGACTGCCCTGTACATCTCCAGGTCTTCCTTTTCCCCCCCTTTTTGAAAAAGGGGGTTATATTCCCCCTTTTCCAGTAAGTGGGAACATCATCTTACTACCTTAACTCCTTAAATGAGATGCACAGGGGCTTAACTACTTCTTCCATCATTATACATATGCATTATACAGTATTTCCAGGTACATAAACTTGGAAGTTGGTGTTTGGCAAGCCAGGTATGTTCCTGGAAAACAAAGCAAACAGGTTTTTTTTGTTTCAAATGAATACTTGGAAGGAAAGATTGATATTTCTCAGAAGAAGAAAAGAAGAATATGGAGGTCTATTTTATACTTCTGATTGGTAACTTTAGGAAGAGTGTAAGTTTGGACAGGTTTGGCTAGAGAATTATACTTTTAGATAAGCAAAAAAAAATTAATATTGAATTGAAATTAATTTGAAACAAAACTCCTGAGTTTCTGAAGTTCATTCTTCATTACATCTTAATTCCTCTTAAAAGAGGACTGAAGTAATTTTTATACTACATTGGTTTCTTTTTCTGAATTAGTTTATAAGTTAATAATTGATGTCAAAGAAGTCTGTGTACTTATGCTGATGCGCTAGAAAATAAAATCAGCTGGGAATTAGTCACAATTGAAGTTAAAAGCAATATACTGTATTTATTACTAAAGACGTGGTGTAATAAATAATGGATTTTATACATATTCTCAAATTTTCTGAAGGCAAGATTGTGAAAAACCTCTGTAGCATAATGTAATCTGAAGTAACTAACATGTTATGCTTGGGAAGGTATTGAAATGAATTTTCACATCACTTGTTTTGTACTCATGGGTGTTTTAATGATATTTTATAGTGCCTTAGTAGTATCTTTCAAAGCTAAAACAGCATTCCTCTGAAGTAGTTTTGTCACTGCTTTATTGGCATCAGAACTGGTATGCTACAAGATACAATGGTATGCTTACATTTAAATGGACTCCAGTGTCTAAGGTAAGAAGGGAATGCAGATCTCCCTCTTGTGTTAACTCTTCCTGGTGTTTTGCAAGGGTTGGGAACTTGTCCTTGCTGAATCATTTTAATGGTAAATTCTGTTAAGGTATCTCTACCCTGCCATTATCTGATAATGGATCCATATGACACACTACAGTAAAGAATGATCAGTGAAACTGTTTGCAATTGATCCTGTTTCTCCCTGCCCCAAATCAACATAAAATTATATCTTCCATGTGTGAAAAGACTACAGAGAAATTACCAGAAGAGTCACAGAGCTGATGACAAAGGTGTTGTCTTCTTGTGATTGGTTATATTCACTTTTGAACTGATATGTGCCAGCTTCCTCTGGCCTTTTTGGTGAGAAATGTCATTCAAATTCTGCAAAATTCAAGTGATCAAAGCTGTCAAAACCACTTAAATAAGTGCCAGCTTCAGCCTTTGGCATATTCTTTGCTAAAAAGTTCTATTTTGAGTTAGTTTGTATCGTTTAGTGTCATAGAAAATATTTTCTGTTACAGATGTCCTAGAAGACCTCTAAATATTTTATTTGCAGCATATTTACTTTTAGAGCCATTTTAAAAACAATTGTTGCATAATAAGTATATTGTTTGCCCATTAGTAGTATTGTCTCCTAATTATGCTTGAATCTATTTTATTACTACAATAACATCTCGATTCTTTCAGCAAGACAGAGCTTGAGCTCTGGTCAAATTTGCCTAAATTTACAGCAAATAAGTCTCTCTAACTAGGAGAGTTTATTATATGGAATAGCGTAGGAAAAAGATAGAAATATATACTAATTCATATGATGCACATTCCATTTGGTGTAGTGCACACTCTGCATGGTCACTTCTCTTTGGGCATCTCCTTCTGTGCATGGAGAGAATGAAAGGATAACTGGAATTCCATTGTCTTTTTGAAGCTTGAGGTTTATCTACATTTTTGGTGTTATATTGGTTTCTCTTTATTAGGATTAAGTATACTGGTAAATTTTCTTTTTGCTTTTTAAAGCATTGGCTTTTCAAAACAGGTGAGATATATGATGTATTCAAAGTCATCTAAAATGTTTGAACAGAATAATATTTGGTGGCATAATAAATGCAGCTGAAAAATATAAATTGGTATCTAGAAAGTTAATGCAATGTCCTAAGCAATGCCTTAAAATTTGTTCTATGTGTCTTATATGACTTCATGGCCTTCATAAAAAGTCGTCATGGATGTATCCAGCATCTAACTACACAGGAATCGTGCCCAAATCTGTGCTCATCTCATTACACAAACATTCAGGAGAGGACAGTGTAAAAAGTGTTTTAAGTTCTAGATAATAGCAGGAAATTGGAAAAAAAACATAGTAGAGGCCAAAATATTTTGGATATAATTTTTAATGAAATTTTAAATTTTACTGAATTTTGAGTTCTATTTTATAATTTTATTTGTATAATTTTAATAGCAACTGAGTTACTCCTGCAGGCATTAAGTAATTATAAAGCACTACATTTCTTTGAATATTTATTAAGTTATCATAGCTACTTAATTTTTATTTCATTTTTATTAACAATTCATGCACTAAATAGAAGGGAAAAGTTTACTGATTTTGCATGAAATTGCTAATTCCACAGTCTATGAGTACCCATTTTACCATGAAGCAAAGAATATGATTTTTTGTTTAATCTTCTACAAAAAAGAATGCCTTTTTTTTTTTTTTTTTTTTTAAATAGAAAAGCACCACTATTTTCTTGGCCTCTTTTTTTCTGGAAATATTAATTGCAATAAAATGGCATACCATCTCCAAATATGCTGAAATGTCAGATTATTTACTGCCATAGTGGAGATATAAAAATAAACTAGTTTTGCTTTACTGAGTAAACAACCAAAAATATGTTGATTATGAATATGTAAGTGTCATTTATATGTGGGGTGACTGACTTTTTCCCCATCTGTCAAATCTACACGGATTAGGAGTCTGGTGTAAATGTCAATATGAATCCAAGTATGACAGCTCTATTTATTTCTAAACATGATGTGCACTGTGGTGCCTGTTTCTGTAACCAAGTGTGCCTGAAAATTAAGTGTGTCATAAGCATTCATTTAAAGAAACAGCCTACAGACTGCTAAAGACATCATCTAAAGAAAAATATCCTTTTCAAGAAGGGAATTTGTTACTTGACTATTTTAATGTGAATTGTTTCTTCTTTGCAGCATGTCTGCTATGTCTTTGGTAGCCAACCTGATTACTCCATATCATAAAAATTTAGTACCTTTCTACTGCAGTAGTTACTGGGTTATTGTTCATTTTGAAGGTATAATCAAGTCCATAAATTGCTAACTCTGCGGCTGAACTTAGGCCAATAATCTAAAGTATTTTTTTCCCCATGGTCCATCTTGCAAGCTTTCCTTTGCTGAGCAGTTTAAACGGATATTTATAAATAAGTGAAGCAGCATTATGACATGCATATTATTCTCAGTTTAATACAACTGTATTCTGATTGCTTGGATATGTTGAAGGTAGTGTATTTCTGCATTTTTTTTCTTTTCCTGTACCTACACAGCATTATTATTTCGGGTTATCTGGCTACTTCAGCCAAAGCCTTCAGCATGTACTTTATAGACCCAAATCACATTGCAACATGGCTAGGTTGCAGTGTTCTTGGGCTCCATTAATTATATTGTTTAGTGATACCTGGAGCAGTAGCATTATTAATGGTGTGTGAGAAAGATGAAAATTTCTTGGGGCACAAAAGCTGGTGGCAGAAAATCCTTCTACAAGCAAGAATCAGCAGGGTTCACTGCAAAGGAGTAAAGGTAGCGTTAAATGATTTTTGTTTAGGCAGAAACTTGTGGCCTTTAGTTCATGTTACTCACTGCATTTAATTTTGAAGATTGATCAAGTCTTTTAAAGAAAGTGAAAAATACATTTTGTAGGTTCATTAACATAAAGCAGGGTTCTTTTAATAGTAATGGCTGAGGCAAATACTTTGACTGGTAAAATTGGTTAGAATTATTCTATTTGTGTGAGCAATAATCTCAACTGGCTATTCTGAAGACATGTTATATTACAGTTGTATTAGAAGATCACCTGGTTGTATAGAAAAATTCATTTCGTGGTTCTTTGCTTATAATATATTACACTTCAGCTATCTTAAAGGCCATTTCTTGTGGAGAAGTATCTAGAACTGTGCTAGTTTGCAACCTTATAGTTTGGAACCTCCCTATTAGGAACTCTTTAGTAGTTCACTCACCAGAACAGTTTTCCAGGATGCTCTAACCAGGATCATTGTTTTTGGCTGAGATTTTTTGGACAGCTTTCAGTGGCTCTTCCAAAAACAAAAATATCTGTATGTTTTTAGACTGAAGCAAAGTTCTTTTGTGTAATTTTCAATGGGATTCTTTAGTCTCTTTATGTTCAATGTTTCACATGCTGGAGTGTCTTAAGTAGTGAACACTGATATTTCATGACTCACACACTCACATTTTAAACAATTTCTATTACGAAACAATAAAAATATTTTGTTTGCTCATTTCCTAAAGTGAAAAGTCATCTGCATAGAAACGCGGCCTTTTAGTTTAACCATTTATCTGTAATACTTTAATCTAGTAGAGTGTCCAATAATTTCTGAAGCTGATGTAAAGTCTCACAATTAGTCTTTCAACACCATGCTGTTTTTCTTCCAGCTCCTGTTTATAGGTGAGAAAACTGAAGAAGTGAGTGAAGCATTTATAACACAGTGGGCAGTAGTACTTGTACTGTTAGAGCTCATTAATTCCTTTCACAGCCCAGTGATCATTGTCCCAGAATGCTTCAGCTTTAAGGACAGTTTGCCTTTACTTTGCCATTTAAAATATGGGCTGATTCTTATAATGTTATTTTTTATTTTGTGGTTGAAGACAGCCATATTTGTCTTTTTTGTCTTTGTTCTCAAAATTTTGCTGGCTCAGTGTATTTGTCACTTTTTTTTTTCATTTACTCATATATGTATGTTTCTATTCTGTGATTTTTTTTTTTAAGAAATATTTGTGCATGTAGCATAGTCGTGGAAAAGGGTTAATTCAACATGATTTTAGCTGGATGACATTCAAGAGTTAGTCAGGATCAGTAAGGCTTCTCTGATCATGAATGTGAATAGTATTATTGTATAAGTAAATTTTCCTCCTGATGGTTTGTGCTCATTTCATTACTGGAAAATGAAGCCTGCAGGTTAAGTAATGAATTTTAAGGAATTAAAATACAACTGAAGTACTAAACAATTTTTCATGGAGATTTTAATTTCTGTAATGTTTGTTGAGGAGTTAAGTGTCTGTTTCCCACCAATCTGGAAGAGTCTGAAACATTGATCTTGGGTCTTGCTACATTTGTGGCCATGTGCTCCAACACTATTAAGCTCAGCAAATGTTGCCTGAATTTAATATTCTTTGGCAAAACTATTTTTCATTTCAAGCAATTGGATTATCAGTGTGAGGTTGCTAAAAATGATGAGATGTTTTCACCTACTACTGAACTGAAAGTCTGGTAGAAGGACACATAGCTTTCCCTGCTGCACTCAGTACTTGGCAAGTATTGGCGGAAGGACACAGAAGTCTCTCTATGCCTGGACTTCTGCTAGATTTAATTTTGCTATGCTTGAGCCTTGCTTGGTGCTTCCTGCTGCTCTGCAGACATGGAGAAAGACTTTTTCATTCACCTGTTTTGTTGCAAAAATGATTGTTTGGTTTTGTTTTTTTAAAAAGTGGAAGTGCTTTTTAATCTGCTCAGCGAGGCACAGCTTGGTTCCATATTTTCTTGAGTAATGGATTTGGGTGCATTATTTGTTGTTCTTCAGAGTTGGAAGTGACTAACCTAATTTCAGCTATGAATGTATTTGGCAGCATTTTTTGCTCTCTTAGTTGCTTTGGATATTCAGCTGCTTTGAACAGAAGCGAAATGGAGATTAGGGATGTACTTTTCCATGCCCTGGAGACATGTGCCTAGAGGCAGCTTTTGTATAGTTTCTGGTAATAAGTGGATATGATGCTGACAGACAAGGTGTTTTGCTGTAGGTTTGTCATGAACATATAAGCGTATGGACAATCTTGATGGAACAGAGAATAACAACTCAATGGTTATATTCATAATGTAATCTGTTATATAAGCAGGTCTAAAGCTTTCCAAACTCATTCATGTCCTGTTATTGTTGACCTGCTGAATAGAATTTGAGGAAGAGAATGCATTCACAATGAGTGGAAAATACTTTTGTTTATTATTATTATTTTTATTTTATATCTCTTTCTAATGCTAATAAATCCTCTGCATAAATACAAACACACTGTTTCACAAAAGCTGTTCTAAGAAGTAATATTTGCAGAAATGTCGGTTGCTGTATTTGTTTTCTTCATGTCAGTTTGATAAAGGAAAGGATAGCCTGCACTAGTATTTACTCTAGGCCCTCTGAAATTTAAGTATAACAGTAGTTATTAATAAATTATCTTGGTTAAACTAAAACTGTGTTCAGATGCTGAGTGTGAGAAGGGCTAGGAGCTGGACTGGGGAGATTTGCCAGTGGAGAACAAACACCAGCAGTGCCATCTCGGGATGGTGACTGAACATGAGCTATTAAGGAAGATGGCTTACCCCACGGTCCTGTGCCTTTCCTCTCATGGCAATGGCTAACTAGAAAACATACTCTTTTTGGCAAATTCTGTTGGCAGCAACAAGGAAACTTTGCATTCTTGCATTTCTCAACCTGATTTTCGTTGCTAGATGAACTACAGTATATGGGAATGGATGATAACTAAAATTTCCTCACAAAGTAAGAATTCTTGGAAAACCATAGTACATTTAAAAATATTTGTTAAACTTGCATATTGATTTTGTAATTCTGCCTGCCTCTACTAGTCAGAATAAAAATTTGGGAGACCTTCCCCAGAGGATGCTTTTCTAGTGCTCACTTTATATAGTGATGCTGCAACTAGATGGTCTTAGGTCTCAGTGTTCTGCTTTGAGGTAATGGTGAAAAAATCTTTTATGAGGAAGGCAGCCTTAAGAATAGAAGGATATTTTTAAACATGAAAAACATCAGGTGTGAGCCCACTCTTCATGTCCTTTATCCAGAGTTATGGATCACTATAGATATGTGTCCATCCAATATTTTTCTTATACTAGACTTCATTGGTGTCACATCTCATTATGAGTTTTGTATATGCAAGAGGTTTGGGCTGAGTAGACATAATTTCCTTCCAGACTCTGTCCATCACTTCCATAATGAGTGGTTCAAGGAGAATTTTTGTCTTGTGTAAGAAGAAGAAAAAACTTTCCATGCTCCTACAGAGCAGAAGTGTACCATACGACTTTCACAGACCCTTGCTTGACTAGGATGTTGCTAAAGATATTTAGGTCAAAGCAACCTTGTTAGACTTCGTATGGATTATTTCCTTCTTGGTGGAATCCTCTCATATGGTGCCTCAATTCCAACAGTGCACATTTCTGTCGCTTCTTATTTACTGGAAATGCCAGTATAGCTTCATAGGGAATTGACATCAAGGAAACCAGATTAAACTGTATGGTGTGATATAGACATATGTATAAATGTATAATGGTATATAAGTATTTCATGTCTTTTTGAGTATTAATTGCCCCAGAAGACTGTCCCTGTTCTATCACAAGGGTAGAAACAAAAAACATTTCAGAAATTAATGCCGTATGGTTAGCTAGCACCAGGACCCTAAGAACTTTGAAAGTATGAATAAATGTATTCCAATTACTGACTAATGCAGGTAATGGGTTTATGGTACTTAGAGGGCTGGATCTGTTCCCTGACAGCCTGCAGACATTAGGGGCCCCTCATGACCAGCCTGCAATGTAGGCATTATGGAGTGATTTTTACTTTACTGCCTTTTCCATCAGATCATCCCCTTTCTTTCACACACAAGGTTAATTCACTTCTTGATCACATTATTTCCTCGCTGCTCTTTGACAATATAAAAATTCTGAGTGGACAGCTCAATCCCTCTTCCATCTCAGATTTGATTGTTATGGTATTGCCTGGCGTCCCTCAGAGGCCTCCAGCAGCCTTTGCTGCACTTTATGACACTTAAATGGCTGGGCTACAATTTCTCCATCTATTCACGAAATGCTGTTAATAACTCATTTTCAAAGAGGCCCTCCTTTATGTCTTGGCATTAAAGGATTTTTTATTAGGTGCCAAGATAGGTGACACACAGCCCCAGTAACCAAAGAGTTAATTAATCTGTTGAAATTTATTGCCTTTTATACTGCACTCAGTGTGACAGTCCCTAAGAGAAACAGATACTATATTTACAACCGAGCTGAAATATTCAGTAATATAGTCTGCATACTGACCCACTCCATCAGTGTATGCCTTTTGCTGGAGTAGCCATTAATCAACTAAGATGGATTCATGTAATCTGTCTTCTTTCTTATTCTGAGATTCCAATAAATATTGAAATAATAATTTATTGATTACTCTGCAATATAAATGTGTAGTAAAGCCACCCAAGATATTTGCATACTAATGCATTTCAAAGCTCTTGGCATTCTGTAGATAGAAGGAAGAAAGAGATTGTGACATGGGTTAGGATGGAATTCCTCTGGAATGTAGAACACTAAATTCTGTGTTAGCAGGATGTGGTGGTCCTCTAAGGTCATTTTTGAAATTTTATGTTAGGGAAAACTTAACGTGTATTACTGGCCTTTCATTTGGCCAATAAACACAAGAGTGTTTGTTCTGTTTTGCAAACAAAAATTTTTCAATTCCTTTCAAGTGAGGTGGTTATCAGAAGATTATAGCTTTGTTCTTTCTAAAAATTACAGTCTGGGCTGCCCACTATATTGAAGTCCTGCTGTAAAGGATGTGTGTGCCTGTAATATGCATGACTCAGTGTGGCAGATTATTTGATGCAACTCTCCCGAGAGCTGAAATAAAGAAGGTTCTGTCAAGGGAGGGATTATGACAGCTTCTGGCATAAATTAGAGAATTTATGTGGAGTACTGTAATTCATTGCAGCCTTTCTTTAGCAGTGGGATGCAATATACTATGTATCTGCTGTAGCACTGGGATCCAAGGTTTTCACACACCTAATCCTGCTCTGTACTAGGGTCTGGCATGGATTATAAAGCAGTTTTGTTTACTCTGTGCTGCCTTCCTGTGGTAATTTCTCCCTACCTCCTGATTTACTAATTTTTCTTGTTTATCACATGACTACTGGCTAATCCAAGCAGCTCGCTTAACTACTGAAATGTAATGTCAGTTGAACAGTTTGCATTCATTTGCAGAGCAAATCTCTTTCTTTATGACCTTGTATAGTACATAGCACTAAATAGGATGCAAACTATGATAAATTTTAATTCTGTTTTCAAAAATACCTACCGCATCAAAGAGTTAAGGCTAGACAATCTACTTAGAATATCACCTGAGGAATATTGAATGACTCTTGTGAGGTAGTAACAATGTACCTCTTTATGCTTTGTCTTTTCCTCGTTTCTTTATGACTATGATAGCTGGAAGCCGCCTTACAGTAGACAGTGAGACGCTGGTATTTTTGCCAGAGAAAGCTGCAAGAGGAAAGCTGAGCAAAGTTTTTGGATCTCTTGGAGATGTATTCTTTTATCAACTTCAATTAGAATGTTTGCCTTTACTTCATAAAGGCTTCTTCCTTTGCTAACAAGGGAGAAATGATTAGATAACATTTTATTTGCTGCTATTTAGAAAAAGCAGATCACTGTGCTTTCTTTGAGAATGCCTACAAGTAAAAAAGTTTTGTTCTGGCAAATCTTTTTCCCTAAGGAATTAGGAGAACCAGTCAATATGTCTGATGACTTGCACTTCACTTTCTAGCACGGATTAAATTTGTTCTAAAGTTTCAGTGGCCTGTTTAGGAGACTCTACTGTCTCAAACACTGAGAAAGATCAATTTTCAAGAATTAACACAGAAATACATCCCTCTAGAAAGTAGCTTTCTTATTAAGAGATTACTTATGATCATCAGTATGACTGTTGTGTGGTATATGAGATATTTAGTTCTGCTTAGCTCTTACGCTATAAATTCAAGTTTTCTCTTTCATGTGTATATGGATAACCACTGTGTGAGACTTTCAATGTAGCTGTTGATCTGTAGGATAAACATGTTCATTTTGCCCTGAAGAATCAAATGCAAAATTTAATTGCTGCTTATCTATTCTAAATTCCAAATAAGTTAGTGAGACAGGAATGTTTGTAGGTTTTTTTGCATATGAAGAACTTTAACCTGCTTCTGGGTGCTCTGCTTTCTCAGTACTTTGGTACCAAACAGTATTATCTATTTTCTAGTATTGAACATAGCATATTCTCACTCATGAAAACCATGATCATGAGTGGAGTTTTGGGAGATAATATTTTTTCTTGAATAGTTCAGCAGCCCTTAGTTCAATTCAATCACAAGTGGTTTATGCAGCACATTTCAAGTCTCCATAACAATTTTTCATAGTTTTGGATAACTGCTTCTGATCAGAATAACTGAAGTATAGATAAGATTGTACTGCACAGGATTTGTTTTCTAGTGTCTTGCTGATAAGGTTAACCAGATAGTGAAGTATAATCATCTAGGCAGTACCATAGATCATCACACACACACAAATAGACAAAAACAGAGGATGACAAATTTTCTGTTAGTTTTATTTCTACATGAATCAAAAAAGACTCAAAACCTACAGAAAGCCAACCTTTTGAAATTAAAGAAAACCAAGTAGTTTTTATATTTCTATCTATAGTACAACGTTCTATGGAAGTCTAAACCTGTTGATTGCCCTTTTTTTTCTTTTTTTTCTTCACCTGTTGTGAATTTTAGATCAATTTTCAAGAACGTGTATTCTCTTTCATGATTCATTACATTAAGTATCTTAATAGCAAAAATGAGAGGTTAAAAATAAGCTACATAGTATGGGATTTTTAAATACCATGTTGGTTTAAGTGATCTGAAGTCAGCTATGTAGGAAGGTCACAGGATTAAGCTGCTTTGCACCACGATTTGGCTGTTAACTCAAAATTGGATTAACAATAATAATGTTATAAATATACATATAAATATGCAAATTTGGTTTTGTTTTTGATGCTTTTTCCCCCCTATTTGATCCCTGTTCTCAGGAGCAACTTCTAGTGATAGCAAAAATACCAGCAATGGTCTTAGGATATCTGGGGGGATTGTGCATTTTGAATATTAAGTTATAAATTGTTTCTTTAGTCAATAGTATTCCCCAGGGTGGACTGGTGATTACACGGACTTGATATAAAAATTATTGCAGCACACAGCATTGCAAGATGTGCATCACTCAGTAAATGTGCTTCTTCAGCCACAAATTAAGTTGTATTGAGATTGACTGTACTGATTGGATATGAAAGACTTTGGGTGTCATGAAATATGTTGCTGCTTCTGCTCAGAGTGGTGGGAATTTTGGTTCATTGAAACCCTTTTTGGAATGCAAGATCAAATCTGGTATCACATATATGTAATTATGTTAAATATTGTGGGACTGGGCTTTGCAAGCTTTTCAGGGGTGTACAAATTTGGGTTTTGTGGTGAGTTCATGTGAGAATTATAACACGGTGACTGCTGTTTCAGTGCAAATGATGAACAAAATGAATGAAAGCAAACTATAGCAAAGTATTGCTTGAGGGAGTTATGTGAGTTGGCTGTTAGGAATGTGCTAGGATTTGACTTGAAGAGAGGCGTTGGAAAGAGGATTGGTGGTAGGGGTAGATGTGAAAATTGTGGGGCAATTCATTGTCTTCCATTGGAGGTATTGATTGATACACTACTGTTTTATAATGGTGTGTAGGAGGAGACCAATTATTTCAATTTCATGTATTTCTGGAAATACTTCTCTAGTTTTATGCAGAATCCTTTTCATTGTTGTTGTCAGATCAGAAATATTATCCTTTATAAGTTCAGAAGTTTATACATCTTCTATTATTTTCAGCTGTTGCTATGTATTATTCCACTTGGGTGTGAAGCACCATTTTCTAACCAACTATTTTTTGCAGAAAATTTAGTTTTTCTATTTCCAGATGTGTCTCTGTATGGGACATTTTTATTTTTATTTACTTTTAGAGAAATTACAGTGTAGGAAGAATTGTTGTGGGTGAGTGAACCCATCATTTAGGCACTGAAACAGCATATATGTTTTAAAGTGAGAATACTCAGGAAAAAGCCATTCAATGGCTTAAAGGTGATTTCTGCTTCACTCTGCTTCTAATGATTTCATAATAAACCTGAAAGAAATGAAGTTTATATATATGTCTGTCTTTACTGTTATGTCTGTGATTAACACAGATTGTGATATTTCTTTAATTAAGAATGATATTTCTTTAAATTGAAAGTCACTTGGAGCCACGTACAGCAATGGTGTAAGGAAGTGTTACACCATCCAAAGTCAATGGCAGTAGTGCCCTTATATGCCAGGCCTGCCTATGGCCTCTGTCTCCTTAGCCATACTGTATTAATATCATTTGGATATTCCCAGAGGTTATTTTTTCTTACAAACAACGTATTATGCTTGGCAACTTGTGACAGGTGAGTTCTGGCTCCCATATGTCATGTTCAAGACTGCAGGAAAATATATCCATGTTCTTCACATCAAACTGCCAAAATGTCAACAGTCACCTCTCAGCATAAAGACCCTCAGAAACACAAAATAAAAGTGCTTGGCATCATCCCTTGTAAAAGCAGGCCTGTCTGAGGAGCTGTCAGTAGAGACAGATCTGTCACTCACTGTGGAGTCTGGTGTGCGAGGGAACGTGACACAGCGCTGTCACCGCTGGGGCACTGCACCTTCCTCCGTGCTCTGATGCTTCAGGGCCAAAACTGAATGGCACTCAAGGTGACTGTCATTGCCTGCTGGCTTTTGTTAATCCATCTTCTAAAGGAGTAAAATTAAAGCTGGGCAAGTTGTAATGAATCCCAGAACTATTGAAAATTCTGATTTGGAAGGGACTCACAAGGATCACTGAGTTCAACTCTTAAATTTCTCCACAGATCTTCATCTTCTTTAGGTTTGCCTCTTTAAAAATTTTTAAAGCTTTGATGTATGCCTCTGAGCTGTTTTTTCTGTGTTTTATTTGAGACAAAAACCTTGTAAATTTCTGTTAAGTACAGTTATATTAGATCTCTTTTGAAAAAAAACCCTAAGCTGTGTGGTAGTTGATCTCTTTATCTTACCCAACTCTGAGCTTCTTTTTTTGTTATGTTTCTCCATGGTTGCTGCTAATTAAGAGTACTTTATATAGCATTAAGTTTATAAAGCCAAACTGAAAGGTGATAAGATAATATTTGTAATATTTAATTTAAATCTGATTTGAAAGAAATTAAAATAATGGAATCAAGTTACAGTCAATGTTCATACCGTCAAGAACTAAAAATTAAATTGTACCAAAATCCAACTTCCATAAACTTGACAGAAAGAAGTGGTGTCATTTAAAAGCCAGAGCAAAAACTAATAATATTATCTGGAGGATTTTTAGGAGTTCGGGTTTTGGGGTTTTTTGTTTGTTTGATTACTTATTTGTCTTTTTAATATATATTTTTTTCTAAAATATGATGAGAAACTGACATAGGTAGCATGCATTTTGAGCTTTCTACTGCTGAGAGCTGCTTCAAACCATGCTAAAATTGTCACATACTGAAAACTGGCAGTTACTTTGTTGAAAAACAAATAAAAAAATAGAAATACTGCTTGAGGGTGGGATGTAAAAATTTCAGATTACACATGTATGAACCTTTATCTTTTGGATTTGTTGTTCTTATTTCAGTTATATTCATAAAACTCCATGTTTATTTGGGCAAATGACAGTATCAAATTTAATACATTCTTCTTGTCTATTTTTCGTCCACTGAGAAAATCCTAGAAATAAGGTACAGAAGGGTAAAAAACACCTGATACTTTATATAATGTTCCTTATAGATTTAGAGATTTAGAAATTTGGGATTTAGTTTGCCCATACTTAGTCTTGTTATTTGTCATTTTCTTGACTTTATTTCTTTTGTCAAATAAATGCTTTATTTAATGCTTGTCATCACGGAAGCTGGCAAAAGTTTCTTTAATTCCTTTGTTCAGCTGGGCTTCGTGTGTGGGGAAAGATTGTATGTCATCTACCAATGTTAGCATTGCTAATGTGAGTGTTGTTGGGGGATTTAAGATTTAGTAAGCAAATCATCTAAGACAAAAGAAATTTACAAAAGCTTATTTTAATATTCAAAGCATTCTGTTTCTCTGTGCTCTGTAAAAACTAATCTGTCATTCTCTTGCACAACAGTAACAAGCGAGGAAGTCAAGCTTGAAGAAAAAGTAAACTAGCATTTTATTTATGGAGCCTTTCTAAAAGGAGCTTTTCTAAAAAGTTGTATTTTGAAGAACTTGCCATTATAAGAAAATGTTGGTGCTGTATCAAAGCATATGCTGAAGGAAAACCTTTTAATATCAGGTCGTTCTACCATTAAAATTCATTGTAATTCAGTGCAAAAGAAACATAAAAGTAAGGATCATTTAGGTCCCATTTTGGCCCATAATATAAATTTCACCAGCAAAATATTTTTTCTTTCTAATGTTTCTGAATATTTCACAACTTTTTCAATGAAAATTAATTTTGTTTTTATAAAATTAGTGATTGACTTGAACTTCCAGGGTAATATTTTTAGAGGAATCCAAGTGGTTTTTGTTTTTTCTTCCTGATTTTATTTTCCACCAAGGGAAAAAAATAGTGATGTATAATTTATTGTTCATATGGAGGGACACATGGAGTACTTTAATATTCCAGAACCAGTTCTAACTAAACTAACTTTTATATAATTTGCTGATATAAAACTGGTTTTATTTGCCAATAAATTGGAAGAAATCCCTTTCTCTTGACCTTGAATGTGTGACCATCCTCTTAGGCATTAATTTCCTCCAAGGTTCAGCATTGATAAGGCAGTGCAACCACTTAGACTCCAGAGAAAATCTGAGTTGCAAGAAAGTACCTACACTAGAACTACACCAGGCAGGAAAGGTAAAAGAGCAGATGGAGGTAAGATAGATGAACTGGGCTCAGATAAAAGTCAGGGATTGAAGAGGAAAACTGGTAACATGGAAAAATAGAAAAAAAAGTGTACTTGGCAGATGGAAGATCAAAAACATCAAAGAGTAACAGAGACCCACCATTCCCCACTAGGCTGATGCCCGCCTAGCTGAAAAATATTCCTTATTACTGAGGTGTATTATTAAGAATGATGACAATATTAGTGCTTAGTGTAGTAACTCATTTATCCTTGCTGTCTTTTCGTGCATGTTAGCCAATAAATGTATTTTACACTCCTGAGTTGCATGTAAAATATGCTCAAGTAAAGTGATGCAGAGAAGGGAGAAATACAAAGTCAAGTTAGTAGTTTCTGTACTTAAAGCTAAGATCATTCTTACCCCATCCTTGCCTGCTTTCTCCCAGAATAGGCTGCCCCTCCCTATCCATGTGCATTGAGAACAATCTCTGTGCTGTGTTGCACCACAGATGAAGTCTGGGAATGGTCTTGGAGATTGCTTCTTGGCATGGCATGAAGCCATAGTGAACAACACACAGGAGCTACAGATTAATAGATGGTTATAGGTTAGTATTCAATCCCATGCCTTGGCTGTGCTCTGTGTCCTGCTGTATATTTCCTGGTCTTCATTCTAAATGAAGCTGGGGTTGGGTTTTTTAATCACAGGTCTTTATGGACATCTTTCAGTGGCAACCTAATTTTTTTGTGTTATGTGCACACAAGATTGCACCTTATCCAAAATCTTCCTTTTCACTTTTCATGTCCTTTCTTCCTGATTCTCTGTGCAATGCTGCAGAGCCAAAATTGTGTGTTTTGTTTGCTTTTATCTGTGTTGGTTTTGTTGCTGTTTTAACACTAAGCTTTGATTAGCTTGCTATGATTTTCCCTGAACAAAAAAAGGTAGGATACAAACCAGAAGTAATAGTCTCAGTGTCTGAATAATAAAAGAAGCAAGGCAAGTTAAGGGAAAATAAGAGTTATTAAAAGGGTTCAGAGTTATGTGGCCACATCAACTTGGTGGAGGCAGAAAGGATCTTTTTATGAAGAAATGTAGTGCTGTGAGTTCCTACCAAAATCTAACAGAGCAGAAATCTTAAAGTACAAGAGAAGAGAATAAATATTTTTTCATGTCCTCTCCTGTTTGTCATCATTAACCAGGTAACTCCTTTGGCTTGAGTGACATGTGCTGCACAGTGAAATTTCTCTGTTGTTTATTTTTTTAGCAGATAGGGCTGACAGGATTTACAATTAATGAGAAGCTGAAAGTCTCCTAGGAGAGGCAATATAATGTCCCACAAAAGCATCAGTTTGGAAAGCACATTGTTTCAACTCCAAAACTTAGTGTTGGCTTTTGTCAGGAATGTATTACAGTAATTGGGACTGTGAAAAAAAATTGGATTTCATGGAATTTCTCCAGGGTGCAATTCAAAAAGAGGGATGAACACGGGAGAAATGGTGCCCAGAACCCAGAAAATGGATGATGA
Organism: Sturnus vulgaris; assembly: GCF_052056855.1. Lineage (NCBI taxonomy): Eukaryota > Metazoa > Chordata > Aves > Passeriformes > Sturnidae > Sturnus > Sturnus vulgaris. The sequence goes on along the minus strand of NC_142243.1, from coordinate 71,349,620 downwards.
TCAAAGTAGACAAAGGGCTGAACTTAGTCTGTTTTTAACAAACTGACGTGGATCAGCCACTTCAGTAGAAGAATCTCTCTGTTTACATCGTCCCCAAGTTCTGCATTATTTGTTAGAGCTTTAGAATCCGGATAAAACTTTGGGTCCTATGGAAGTCCTATCCTTTCCATTTTCCCTTCTTTTCACAGGAGCTAACTAGGAAGTTTTTGTTGCTGCTTTTCAGCCATTTCTTTCTTTTTTCTTTGTCTACTCTTTTGCTCAACTTATGTAAATGTATTTTTGCCTCATGGATGAGGTGTTGCTTTTTCAGTTCAGTGTGGTATTGCCTAACTTTTTGGTAGCAGTTTTTAAAAAAAATTTACCTTGTGAAAAATGCCATAATATATGCTCTCGAATTAGCACTGGCACTGTTAGAGTTGTACTTTGGTTTTTTTGGGTGCAATATATAGAAAGAATATATTCTGGTTTGGGGCCTTTCTTAAAAAAAAAAAAAAAAAGAATTAAATTTACATTGCTATAAATACTGACAGGTATTTGGATTGCAGCATTGTTGGAAATTAAAAGGGGCCAAATGAGGAATGATTATTTATTTATTTATTTATTTTTAATACAATATTAAATGAGCTTTCACTCTAACTGTTCTGGTGGGTTTTTTTTTACAGTTTCTTTCTTTTCAAGAATGCATATTTGTTATGTGATTAATGAGTTGGATGCATGATTCTGAGGTCTGTGCTAATATTGGGTTACCAGTAAGGGGATCTATATATGAAGTTCCAGACAGCAGATACAATATAACCTTTCCGAAAGCATTTTCTTAAATTTTTTCTTATCTCAGACTAATTTCTGAAAATAGATCATAAAAATATTTAGATTAATTTGTTGTAAACTAAAATTAGACCGATATTTAAATTTTAAATTAGACCGATATTTAAATTTTAAATTCTACAAATTATGTGATTTCAATTAAAAAAACCCGAAGAGTTTATTTTCCTCCAGCTTTGGCCAGAAGAGGGAACCATCTCACTGTATCAGCCATTTCTGTGACTTAAAAACTTAAAAACTTTTTTTGCTTTTGTTTTTATTCCTGCATTGCAACTAAATGCAAATCTAAGACTGCTGAACCATTTCAGGACTCCTTCAGAATCATAAAGATATTTCTTTACCTTAGGATTTATTAACATTTTAGAATCACAGTGAGCATATTGTGTTCTGCATTTACAACCAGGGGGGAAAAAAGAGGAAAAAAGTTTCTTAATGCAGACTTAGCTTGATTGCTTTCCATGTGAAGAGCTTACATTTACATTGTTTATGCACCATTTAAATAGTATAATTTTCGATAGTAATGTCTTTGAGAAGTACAGTGAATTGAAAAGAAAGGTGAATATGAGAATTTGAGTAATCTGGGATGTGTATCAGTGCAGTTTTTGTTACACAATTAGTCCACACATCCAGAGGATTTCTAGATTGCAGAGAATATAAAGTACTCCGAAATGATAGCGTTAGGGGCTTTAAGCTTGGGAAGATTGCTGCCAGAAAAAAAGTAAATCCTCCTCACTGCATAGAAACCTCCCTGTAAATAATTGCAGATACTGGGTTTCATTGATTGGAAAGGGGCAAGAATTGTTTTCCCTCAGTGCACAAACATTATTTTAAAAGTATATTGGAATCTCATTTACTTTGCTTGGTTTTTGTCACTGGGGACCTCTGTCCAGTTCCTGCAGTTGTTATGAGATTAGCAGGCAGAACAACAGCAGGTATAATTCTCAGCCATCTTTCAGCTGCCTGACACTGTTACAGCTCCTTTTCTGCAAGTAGATGAGTGGAGGAAAAATGAATTCATAGGTCAGTTTTTCCTCAGCTGGGGAAGGATGTAACTTGCAGGTAGGCAGAGGGATAAAATATTGTTTCCTTACTCTTTTTCCCAATAGCTCAAGACTCTATGCAAAGTGGCTTTGGCACCTGGGAAACAAGACTTTGCCATGGTGTTTTGCATGCTTTCTAGCCTTAATCCACAACATAAGTAATGCTAGTGCCTAAAAAACAAGGTAATTCTGTTAAAGAAATTATCAGTCAGCTTTGAACTGGTCTTTACTTGTTGAGTCTCATTGTGTTGCTGAGATTATTCACTTGTCAGGATGCCACTTTGGTCTGAGATGAGTTGCAGAAGCCCTTGTGCATTGTGCCCTCAGGACAGCAAGGCTCTGCGTATTGGATGACACTGGAATGCATTAGTGTGTTATGTCAAGGTGCCTTTTGCTTTTAGTTTTGGTTTTGGGCTTCTGTTTACTAGTTTGGCTCAACTAAATTAAAATTGCTGGTAATGATAAGAGGTGATCAACACTCAAATACAGAATTTGACTGATCTTCTGTTTCTTAGAGTCAATGGCTCTGAACTGAAAGGAAATAGAGCAGATTGTTGGCTGATGAAATTTCACTATTGCATTCATTGCATCAAAAGATCTCAAAATTCTGGGAAAAGTTTGTCTTTGGACTGAGGTTTTGTCATTTGACTTCAGATATTTTTCATATTATGCCAAAATTATCAAACTTATTTTTAGAGAAATTTAATTTTTTGTTTGCAGTGACTAAATCTCCCGTGTATATTTACTGAAGTCAGCTGGAGCTGTAATACCTCCCATTCAGGGGAATAAAATGACTCTCAGGTTCTTAAACATGAGTGTAGAAGTATTGCTTTAAGAACCCAGTTGTAAAACTACAAAACGTACTGACAGACATAACATTAAAATATGATATAGAAACACTCTTAGAAGGACCATCCACTTTAAGAAAATGGAGTCAAGAAAAGGTTATGACCAATTGAAAATGCTGTACTGAGCATAAGAGGGAGAAAATTTAATTGTCCAAGATGTACATTTCCTAGGGCACACGATTAATTGTAGTGGAAATGTTCAATTGCTTGTAATTTTGCAGAAAATTCCCTCCTGGGCTCTGAAACTTTACATGCTTAGTCATAGCCTAACAGAGAATTTTCTTAGAAAGTTCAGCTAATTGTTTTTAGTTATACATCTGGGAATAAAAACAATTTTGGGGGATTTAGCTAAAAATGATTCAAGCTGACAATAAAAACTTTAGATTTACATGAGACAAGCAGAGATCAAAATGAAGTTTATTTTGTTTGGGTGATTTTTTGTTTTTTATTGGTTTTGGTTGAAATAAATTGATGTCTTTTGGTATAATTTTGGGGAGAAAGAGACATAATAAACAGATTTGTATAAATAAACATAGTCTGTGCTGTAACGGTTTGTAGCTCCAGTGACATCTCACAGCACCAATATGGCATATGTTCAACTGTGCACTGGAATTTGCACTCCCTGTCTCATAGAACAACTTAAAATATTTAGAATATTCTTATTTAAGCAGTATAAGCATGTAGCATTCACAAGATACTTCAAGAAAATCTTGGGAAATTTTTCTGCATATTTAAAAAACATTCCTTTCTAGAATTTCTTTTTCACGGAACTACTCAATTTTCTAAAAATTATTAAGATTATGTGGCTGATTTTGAGAAAACTGATTAAGCTGAGATGTATGTTAGCATGTTATATTTGGACTTTGTAGGATATTTTCAGCATCTAAATTGAAATGTTTCTCATCTTTTAATGCTGTGTTTAATTAATATTTTTACTCTTCTGTTACTTTTATAACACTTTGCAATGTTTTGTGTTGTGAATTGAAGTAAAGTTTTAAGTAAGTTGAATACTTTTAATGGTGAACTAATCTTTTCTGAGCAGGATATTATGAAACTAGAGAACATGATAGTATGTAAGAGATCCACTATTTGTGGCGTATTATATCAGAGTTTATTTTTTGATATTATATATTTCTTCCCCAGAGAGCATGCCCATATGGAATAATTTTTATTATCTACTTTGGAAGTTTTCACAGTAATTTTGCTACAACTTAGTTAAAAATAACCTTGGATGAAGCTAGTTTTCTTTTTCGTCCTCCTGTGGTTACCTAAGGCAAGTTTTGTCGTGTATCCTGCATCAAATCTTGGTGTCAAATCTCTAGTTAATGGAAGAGAGAATTTTGCTCTAAATTCCTGTAATTGTAGTTGTTAAATACACATACGATAATATATAGTTAGTTTTGTATTTCTCTTTCATGACTGTAGAACTCTAGTTGCAATACTTTTTTTGGGCATTTTTGCAAGTTTAGGTAATGGAGGATTTAGAGTCAGAGTTGTCATTATTTATTGGTGGAGTTAAAAGTGGCTGGATTTGCACAAAGTTTAGGAGTGGAGAGAGCAACTGTGCACCCAGTGGGGGTTATTTTACCTCTCTTTTCAAGCTGTTTTTTTTTCCCAAGTGGGGAGCTGTAGAATAAATTTGGAGCCGATGAGATGTCGTGATTCATGAAGCCTCTGTAACCATCACCTCCCTTCACCATCTTGTTTGTGCCTCTGCAGCACATTTAGCCATAAATACTCAATACCACACTGGCTTGAAAAAATATTTGCTTAGGTTCTGAAAATGCAGGAAATATTCTTCACCTGTGGCTAGCATTTGTGGAAGTAAAGTATTACATAGTTTGGATTAATTTTTTTCTAAACTTTGTGAAAGTGGTTTTGCTGGTTAAAAAAAAGACTCAACACCTAGCTGTATATAAAGCTGTCTACACTCTACTTCATCTGGTTTTAAATGGCTATTAAAAGTGTCATTAGCACAAAACAAACTTCTTCCCTCATAGAATGCTTGTTATATGCTAACCACTGCTGAGAATGGAATAAATACAGAAGGAAAAAAGAGCTAGTAAACCAGAGTATTTATGGTTGTGTGAGTTTTGCTTTTCTGTTTCAAATAAGAAACAGTGACTAATAATGGAATTGGAAATTAACATGCATAAGCAGTTGTGCAATATGCAGATGCATGATTTACATGCTCAAGCATAGTATTTGCTTCCTTTTCTGTGCTGTTAATTAATGTTAGAGTGGCTGAAATTTTTTTATTATTTCAAGCCAGTAATTCAGCAAAACATATTGAGAAAGGTCCACGATTTTGTATGCTCTGCTTCTTGTATGCCTGCTTTGTAAGGTCTTCAGTGTGATTTTTTGCAGGAGGTGAATGATCTCAGCTGCTCTGAGCAGTGGGTACTGATTACCTTTAAAAGTTATGCTTTGGGAGTCCCAAAATGAGAATCCAGATACTGAATTACTCAAATTTAGCAAATGGTTTTAAATGCATAGCCTGTGATATCTGTCTTTCAGTTTCTTCATTTACAAGGAGGCAGAACAGCAATTCCCCTGTCTCATTAGGGTGTTAAAAGGTTTAGTTGAAAGTCTCTAGGATACTTTGAAAATGTAGAACATCATCAAAGACCAATTTAATATAAGCCAGAATCAATTGTAACCTGCTTGCTGGAGACAGAGAAATGAGAGTCTTCTTCCTCTTCTGTGTTCAGTTTTGCAAGCTCTGAGGAGAATGGGAATGTGTAGTAATGTGCCTCAATCCAAATGCCCAGTACAGCCACTGAATGAGGGGAAATCTCTGCAATGAGTTCTGGATTGCTTCCCCTCTTCCTTGGAGACACTGTTACCTCCAATTATTCTGTATAAAAAACTTATAGCTTCTTTATTAAGCTTCTTTATTATAAAATTCTTTATTAATTTACATTAAGATTGAGTGAAAGAAAGCATTGACCACAGTCGAAACTTCCTCAAGACCTTTGTGGGCAATTCATCTTGTCTTTAGGATACAGAGTAGAATGCTGAACCTGATCCTGTAGTGTCTGCTCTTAGTCAATGTAAAGAAATTGGCATCTGTGATATGATTAATTTTGACCATCTTAGAAAAGTGATAGATTTAAAGTAGAACTACCAGTCATGAGCAGGCATCTACCTTCTGAATGTCTGAAAAGATGCATCCTGCCATTGCTTTCTGGGAATCCCCTGAGGCTGAGCACTGGAGAGCTGCCAGATTCACACACCTCAGCTGGGCTCGGGTACAACACGAATGTTCCCTTGCTCAGACTGGCTCATCCATCTGCCAGAGGAGAGCTCCACTTGTCCAGGGAGCTTCAGTGACAAAGCCAGGATGGTTTACTGGGTTTGGCTAGTTAACTGGTTGACTGGGAAGTTATTTCGACTTAAGTTTTTATTTCAACTTTAAGGTTTTTGTGCTAGCTGTCTACAGTTTGCACTGTCTTTAGACCACTTTGCTTTTCCTTCATATTTATGAGCCAGTAGCTGCATATCAAAATCTAGAGTCACTTGAAAACTTTCAGCAGCTTTCAGTGTGGGCTCTGATCTCTCTCATGGCTTGAGACTATTAAAAGAGCAGGATTCAGTCTATGGCAATCCTGGTAAGAGAGACACTAAGAAAAATGCATTATTTTTTTGTCAACTAAATAAAATTGCCTGCTAAGTGTAGTTGAACTCCATTTAATCTTTCTTTTTCATTGGTTGACTTAAGAAAACACACTCACTTGAACAACTGAAAAATCAGCAGAAGAAAGTAAAAACAAAATAGAGAAAACCATAGGAAGAATTGTTCACTGTCAGATTCTAATGCGAGTTTTTTTCCAAGTGTAGGCTCCTAATCAGAATTTCTGTGAAAATATCCTTATAGTGGGAAAGTTGCTTGAAAGGGCCTTTTATTTAAAAGTCTTTTGTTTAGTACTGAATTAAAAAACCAACAGTCAAACAAACTGTGAGCTCCTCTGAGAAAAACATACGTGAGCATTTAGGCTCCATGGGCACTGCTCCAGCATGTATTTGAGAGGATTCCTGTCATTGAACTAATAGTACAAGTCCTTAAATATGTGATGCTAAGGTTTGTTTTTCCACATTGTCTTTTAGAAGTAGCCCAGCTAATGTCAGTCAATGTTGTGAGTTGCCATTCAATATTGTATCCTGCTGGTCTACTTAAGGGCTAGATCCTGGTACCTTTGTATCCCTGCCAGGAATGTGCAGCTGATGGAAGCTGCTGCTCATCACAAGGTCATAGTGGTGTTTTCTACCTCAGCAGAAATCTGTTCCTATAAGAGGCACCATGTCCCACACCAAATCCCTTTTATTTTAATGCAAACATCTTTGAATATGTTGTTATTTAGTGTCACAGAGAGACAGAGAAACTGGAACCCTTGAAGGGTGAAATAAAAGTAATTTGGATAAATCAGATGAGAGTTGATGACAGTGAGCTGTGAAAGGCGAAGATAACAGTTAAATATTTAAATTAAATCAAAAGAGAGTAGTAAAAAGTTTGAAATCATAAAGAATTTTTTTTCACTCCTCTGATACCTTATGTTGTATAGCCAGATCATTTTATTATTGAAAATACTGTGGCAGTAATCTTTTATTGCTCGCAGTATAGGCCTACAGCATTAAGTTAGTATAAAATTACATATAGTTTAATATATCTGTACAACACCTTTAAACAAGCTTCTCTAGGCAGGAAGGTTATCCGTCTTATAAATCTATTATTTCATTGTACATCTTGATAGCCTAGCATTGCTTCTAGCCATGTTTAAGCATTAAATAGTGCATTATTATTTCACATAAATCAACCAGAGACGTGTGAATTCATAAATTTTGCATTTGTGCAGACAGTATTTTAAACGTTTTATGGCTTCGTGGGAACCTAGGATAAAAGCCTGTACACAAATCAGTGCAAAAGAAATTTAAGCAAATTTTAATATTGCAATTACTGCTTTTCAAAGTAATTTCTTGCATATTTTAAAAATGTTTTAACAGGGTCTAAAAATTAAAAAAAAATCCCAAACCCTGAAACAAGGTGTTTGGTCAGATTTTGCTGAATAGCTCCTTTGCTGCAGTAGACTGGATGATTGCTTTTTCTGATGTTTGCTCTGGTATAATTTGTGTTGTTTTTTCTGCTTTATTTGTACTTTGTTTAATGCTCTAACTTTTTGCTGCTTCTTGTCTTTCATCCCAATTCTTCTAGGCCCCTAAACTGTAAAGAGTCATGCACAAGCCTGATGTTTTCAAGAAACTTCACTGATGGAAACTAAATATATATGTGAGGTTTTCCAGGTTCAGGTAATTTTGAATAAAACGTCGAAAATACCTGCTCAAGATATTTCATTTTCAGAGAATATGTAAATATTCTGCTGCTATAAAGAATAATGTCAAGAAAGGAAAAACAAGGAGAAACTGAGTATCAGGTATGAGGCCATTGTATCACATAATAAGGTTGCTTTATGCTTTACAGAGAATAAACAAGAACATTGAGTCAAGATGTCTACAAAAAAGCTGAGTTGTTGCTTCTAGAGTCTGCTATGTTTTCCATGTCAAGTTTTCAAAATTTGACAATTGCTTTATTTATCTGTAGTTAAACTTTGTGAATTCTCTATTGCTGTACAATTCGAGGTAATTCAGTACCCCTTTCCTTTACAGCTGGGAATCAGGGAAGTTAGAAGCTGTGTGTTCCCATGCTCATTCTGACACAAGAATTACCTTTACTTCTTTTGGACAACTCAAAGAGCACCAGGGACTACTTTGTAGGGAATGAAGCCCAGCTGTGTTGGATCTCCAAATGAATGGAGATGGGAGGAACTTGGGAAATTACTCACAGTTCTTTTGCACTTTGTGGAGAAATATGGATTTCTGTTTCTTCTGCTATTCAGCCTCTTTCTCCTCAACGTTGTATGTGCATGAAGAGATAATTCCAATTATTCCAATTAAATTCTCAATTCCAGATAGCACACCAGTGAGCTGAATCAGGCTCTGAGTATTTTACTTGCAGGTTGCACAGGTAATTTATTGCAGGGACAGCAACGGACTCTGCATTTAGAAGGACTGAATCCTGTTATCACTTCCTTTTTCTTCCTTAGCATTATCCCGTGTCAAGTGAATAGGAATTTTGCCATAAAATTTAATGGTGATAGAATAAGATTCCATTATTATCTTTTGTGTCTATGCAGAAATTACCTTTAATTATTTTACTAAAAATCTAGAACAGACTTGACTTTTTGTTGTTTTGTTTTGTTTGTTTTTCTTTTGCACTTTATTCTTCCTTATGGTTTAGTATTCTTTGTGTTCTTTGCAAATTGTAATTGAGGTAGAATTGCCTATGCATATTTAAATCATATTCTCATGCACATAGTTTAAACATCCTCAGCTTCAATCATTTTTGCTGTGGTGAAACATCTGGGTAGATTTTCTCTAGCCAATTTGGAATACTTTTTATTTTACCTTCCCGCAAATAAATGTCTGAAGGGAATTTAAACAAATGTTAAAATATTTCAAAATGGGGCGAAGACTTAGGATGGAAGATTTTACCCCAAAAAATAGATTATTAGAGAGCATGTTTTTTTGATTAGGGCAGCCATAACTGAAAAGCTGGTAGAATATTGGCTTGTCTTGGAGCTAGCTACACATAAAGTACAGAATTAGCTTTTTACAGGATGGAGATCATGGAGCAAATTTGGTACAGATTCTGCTCCTGCATAAGTCTGGGCAACTCTTCTATGTTTTACTGATTAAATGGGCAATAAGAGTGACAAAGATTGCTCCAAGATTTTACCTGGTCTGCATAATTTGGGAATCAGTAGTTTTCATTTGTGATACTGACAAAAATGTCAGGTGTGACTCCTATAAATACTTTATCTTGAGCACGTTGCTCTTTTGTTTTCACTTTTACCAAGGAAGTATGGAGTTGCTGGTGATGAGAGAAGGAAAATATAATCTACATACATGTTTGCACTGACTTTACTCATAAGAAAAAGAATGTAATACCTGTGTGGGTGGCACACTATGAGAACTTACCTGAATGTGAAAGAGTGGATCTAACCAGGAAGTTATGTAGGGAAATTTACATTGATTGGGAAGAGGGGCTGTGAAATGTGTACTGAAATTGATGAGTGAAAATGGTAACACTTCCCACAAAAGCAAGTTTTGAAAGGTTTTTTTTTTTTTTTTTGCTACATCAAAGTTTCATTATTTTTATAACATTTTTCCTTTTTTTTTCTTTTTTTTTCTTTTTTTTTTTAAATTTTGTGTTTTATTGAATGTATTGAAGAGGATCCATGCCCATCTGACATACAGATTAAATTAATTTCTCCAATGCTTGGAACTCTAAGGAACCACGATATACTGAATAAAAGAAGAACACAGTTAATTGCTTTGTCACCACAAGCTTAAATATATTAACGCTGTTTATCCAACAGTTTTGAGGAAGAGAACACTACACTAGCTCATATAAAAAGTTTGGATTTGGAAGCCGTATAGCTGTCTTTTATCTGAGTGAATACTTCCCTACTAGACATGGGTTAACTGGTGTGAAACAGTATTGCTGTTTGGAGAACTGTATTTTCCAGTGAATTTGGTGTTAATGGAAAATATTCTATAGGAAAGAAAAAGGGGAAAAATTGAAAATGAAACTTTCCAATTTTTAGTGTGTTTAAATTTCTGATAATAATAAGATTTTTTTTTCCTGGAAGATGCAGTGTTTTTGGAGCAAGGAACAATTTTTTCTTATTTCCAGCAAGCATTATTTTAAAGCTGGGGAAATGAAAGTATGTAAGTGACAAGTTCCATGGAGAGGTGAGTTCTGGAGTTTTTATTGAGGGGGAAATATGTGAGCAGGTGAGCATTTGAGTAGTGATTCTAGAAAAACTTATTACCCCTTGCCACAGAAAGACTCTGTTTTTCTGTAATACCAAGAGGAATACATTTGTGGCACAGTGCTGGACTGCAGAGCCATCTGTGTCATGGAAGTGCATGTGAAACCCTGGCACTGTTTTCTACTCTGGCAGCAGCTATATTAACATAAACAGATTTGGCTTGGTACAAGAATGGGGAGTGATGCAGAGAATAAGGATGTCTCACCTAGGTTGCCATCTTACATTGATAGTGTGCTGCAGTGAAAAATTACTCCAAGTCCAGAGTCCCAACAAATCAGGTCCCTGTTGTTTTTGAAGGAAAGGCATTTTTTGTGTTACTGTTCATTACTGGGAAAGAACAACAAAGAAGTTCAAGACTAAGATTAATGATATCAGCAGATCATTGTCTAAAGATTAATCTTTTTAAAATGATGAGAAAGGGATAGACACAGTGAGCCTCTGGCAGCCTACAGCTACAAAGAGTAATAATAAACATTACTATGGCAGGGCTGGCTCTGGAATACTAACAGAAGCATATCTAGTAATCATCAGTAAACACTAATGGTAGGTTCGTGTTGTTTTTTGGCTACTGATGACAGTTGAAAATGGTGTGGCTTTTCCCCTCTCCTTCCTAAAGCAACAATTGTGTACTTTCCTTTTAATATTCATTTGTTTGGAATCAATTCTCTATTTCATGATATTGTCAGCGCACTACTTTCTCTTACAAAAACTTCTACCTTATTGCCTGGGTCTAAACCTATCAGAAATTAAAAAAAAAAGGTTCATTATAGAAATTACATTTGCCCTGTAAACCCAGGAGGCATTGTCTTTCTGTTAGCTCCTTTATAACTAATCCTTAGTGCATATATACTTTTGTGCATGCCTGCTGTTTTTATATTTAGCAGAGTATCTATTTATACCACACAGGAGGTCTATGTGGCAATTGCATAAATATGTTTATTTTTCAAAGGCTGCATGTCAGCAACTGATGATATAGGAATGGTCTGTGTAAGCTAAAATATACTAATATTCTTTTTAATCTCATCACTACTTATGCATCTCTTGCCAATATTATAAATTTTTTTAGTTTGAAAAGGAGTTGCAGACTTGTGCTCAGAATAGTCTGAGCTGAAAAGTCTACAAATTTTGAAATTCGTTTATACCAAGAAGTTATTTTTTTTCATAAGCTTAAAAAGACAAACAGTGATGGAAGCAGCCCATTTTCATATCTGACAACAGCAAACAGCAGTGATGATCTAAATATCCATGAGAATCAGGTTCTGTCAGTCTCACCATCAGACAGAGAAGGATTTAACAGCAGGAGCAGCTCCACTGACTTCAACCAAACTCTTGGGGGAGTAAAATGTTAATGTGGCTTGGTGATGGTTTCACTTGGAATCTTTATAATGCTGTGACACGACCATAGAGGTTGTTTCGATTATTTGCTACCATGAAAGAAGGCTTCTGTTCTTGCGTTGGGACACAGCTTTGATTCAGGTTTAAAATGAGGTGTTTATGTATTATGAAGTTTGAGTTTTACCTACATTATGTCCTGAGGGCTCACTACCCTCCAGATTTAGGTATAATGTAAGACTACATGAAGTTATATCATGATGGTCAACTTCAAGCCAAGTGTGGCAGTAAGTGAATGGGTACGGTCAGGGGGAAGTGATCAGTGTGGTACCTGTGAATGTATAATCATAGAATTGTCTTAGAAAACACCTCTAAGAACATGCAGTCCACCCATTACCCCACGACTGCCATGTACACTGCTAAATGGTGTTCTCAAGGGCCACATTCAAACGTGTTTTGAATGCTTCTAGGGATGGTGAAGCCACCAATTCATTTAGCAGGTGTTGCAATGCCTGACAGCCCTTTCAGTGAAAAAAAAATCTTAATATTCAATCTAAACCTCCCCTGACACAACTTGAGGCTATTTCCTCTCATTCTTCCACTTGTTACCTGGGGGACTGACCTCCATCTCATTAAAACCTCTTTTCAGGTAGTTGTAGGGTCTTCCGAGGACCCTTTTTTCAGGCTAAACAACCCCAGCTCCCTTAGCTGCTCCTCATCACACTTCTGTTCTCATCCTTTCACCAGTTCCACTGCCTTTTTTTGGACACACTCCAGCACCTCAATATCTTTCTTGTAGTGAGGGGCCCCTGTACCACTGTCATTTGTCAGAGCCTGCAGTGTTTCCCAAACACGAGAGTACTGCTGATAAGTATGACAAAGTAGGAAAATTTAAATATTTGGTTTTACAACTCTTTCCCTCGGAACCATTTCCTTTCTTCAGGGCTGGATGAGGGCTGTTGCTCCCTTTGTAATAACCTGAAGGCTAATTGCTCTATCTTTGAACAAGGAAAGCTTAAATTTGAATTGTTACAGCATGATGAATGCTTAGCAATCCATGACTAGGTCAAAGGAGTACCTATATGAAAGACTATTTCATTTTAAAAGTCTGTAAACTTATTTATGATGGGCTTTATGCAATGCATTCCTCTTGTGGCTAAAATTTGATTCAGCATTTCGTTGTTGGTATGTGTGACTGTGAATTCAGTATAGGAAATTGCTTCAATAAGGAACAAATGAATTTTACTTCAGGGTCTTATCTAGCTATATTGCAGATAGTCTTAAAACCAAAATTCATGATGCATTTTGTTGTCATTGATGCAGAGTTAGGCAAATTAGGTATGCAGCTTATGTTCTGAGATCTAGATTTGTTTCAAAAGTCATCATGGTAGAGATGCCAGCTGGAATAAAAGTAATATTGGGAAGGTATATCCAGATTGTCCCAAAGGTACTGTAGTGGTTCCCTTGATTAGTGGGTCTTTAAAAATTCAAACTTACAGTCTTTCAATGATTTCCGTAGTTGTGTGATATAAAGAATGGAATGATGCAGTGCTTGGACAGGTCTTCTGTTTAAGAAATGTTTTATATGTAGAAGAAAAATTTAAAAAAGTTTATCAGAAGCATACAGAAGTGCTTCTAGAGCTCATATCAGTTTTGCTTGCTGTCTGTCACACTTGGTTTATAACCTATGACTTGGTCACCCTGGTTCAAATTCCTGTATGCCACTATAGCTCAAGGAAGAGCTCTGTTAAATATGTCATTGGCTTCATGGAATCACTGTAGCATTTCCATAGTTTATGTCCTGTGGTGAGAACTGGATAGATTGAATTGGACGATCTTATATTGTCAAAAATGTCGTTGTGGTAAAACTTTGTCAAAATTTGAGATTAGGACTGAGTCTTTGGGTTAGAAGTTCTTTGGATGATCCCACCATCAACTGTAAAAGTCACTTCAGTGTGTGAAGTATGCATTGTTCGAGACACTGTGCATTACTTTTAAAATATACTGAGCATTTATATTTGGAAAATATCTCCCTAATTGTATATATTGTTCTGGGTCATTATTTTCTCATTGTTTAAATTGCAGCTCATTTATTTAAAGAATACTTGTCAAAGTAAAGCTTTAAGTACTGATTTAAGAAAGCAGTGTTAAATAATTGAAATGACTGTGATAAAATTGCCTTAGTTTAAACAGACCAGTTTTATCAGTCTGTTTAATGAATTGTGCTTTTATAGGGTGAGATAAATCTAATGTGAATTCAAGTGGTTGCACTAGAAATACAGCTCTAGGTGTGATCTCTAGTGGATTTAGCTAGCAGAATTAGAGGGGAAAAATGGCAGCTCTACTCCTGAGTTTCCTTTTAAAACCACTTCATTTACAATAAGCAATGCTGATATCTTACAGAGCTTTATGATGTCTATGTACCTGTAATGCCTGAGTATTTACATATGGACTGTGTATTGGTGACAATGTGTCTTGGTCATTACTTGGAAAATATTTATACCTCTTGATGTAGAAATAAACGTAGAGTTTTATCCAATCCTGGAATCAATTTTCAAACAATGGAATAGTGACACAATCAATTTCTTCGTAGATTGAGGGGACTTGGCAGGCAGATCTTGCTACTTACTGATAGTATAGAAGGACATTTCTTGCACGAAAACCAGAATATCTGCTTTGGAACCAGGCTGAAGATAACCACTGGTCACTGGCTGACACAGGAAAATCCTAGTATATTTTCGTTTCTGTTGTTTATGCTTCTGTACTTTGTGAGAACACATCTTTATCACAAGAAGAGAAATAATAGTTAAAAACATGTAGTAAGTCCTTTAGTACATCGTCAGCTCTTCCCTCTGCTAATCCATTTAAATAATTTACATGGCAGGATTGGTACCTAATTTGGGGTGATAAATAAGGGCTTCTTGTAGGACACAGTCACTTTGCTCTTAAATGGAAGTCATTATGCCTTCCCATACTGGACTAGCATGCATGGTGCCATGTGTTTCCATGGAAGTTCTGGGAAGGTAGCATACAACATGTGAGACAATGTCACATTCTGGTCCAAAAATGATGGTGAAATTCTTGTTTACTAGGACAAGGAATGTGCAGTTGGTGTTGCATAACTCAAAGGAGATCACTGAACTAGTTACTAGCAGTTTTTATAGTTGGACTTACATTAAGTGTTTCTTAAATGCTGTTAAGCTGATTTGGGGCACAGTTTGCCCTATTGGCAACCATTGTGGATCTAAGGGTGTCTGAGGAGACAAGGCAAGGCTCTGAGTGGGGCATATACACGTCCCTTCAACAGCTTCCAGTCCTTGGTAGCCTGTCTAATGAAAGGAATACAAATGTGCAGTATGAGCAGTAGGTGACTGACTTCCCAGGAAATTTTACACCAGCAGCAGTTGAATCTATTCAGATTTTTCTTATTCTCAACAAGGCTTTCATCATTAGTCTTGTGTAATCAGTCTATGCCTTCAACTCTGCAGCCTCACTTGCAGCACTGGAAATTATAACAGTTACTTTTGGGAAGAAAAACTAAATCAAAAAGAGGTTGGAGTATCACTGCTTTATACAAAACACTTTGGAGTGAAGGGGAAGGCTGTGTTATGAGACATTTGTATATCATGCCATTTTGCTCCAATCAAATAGGCATGTATATTTCAAAATTATTTTAGTTTATTATCCTTAGGTTAGCCATTCTCACTCAAGTTGTTTTCTGCAACATTGCTGTGTCTACTGACTGATTCCAGGGTGTTGACAAAAGCCCCAGCTCACCTGCACAAGTTTGAGATTTCAAGAGTTTTGGTATTCTGAAAGGTGAGGGGAAATGCTCTTTGTTGAAGAAGTTGTGAAACAGGATATTTGATAAATTGAGCTGGCTATTATTCCTCTTCTTCTTCCTCCCCAAAACAATCTATCTCCAAGCTTTCCTGTTCTGCATCTGCTACTGGCAGAAAATGGTCTTGCAGTTTTTATTACAGACTATCAGCTTGTCCATCTCTAGAAAAACAGACAGGATTCTTGTATCAGTTAGCTGCTGTCTAGGGAATTCAGCCAAAGTTTTAAGGTTCTTGAAATCAAGCTGCTTTGAAGACCAGCTTGATTCTGACGGATTCCAATAAAGTAAAAAAACCAGGTCTACATAACTGTCTTTCATATTGGTTTTATGATATAAAAATGAATCAGTAAACAAGAAAAAGTGAGTGTATAAAATGGGGGAGGCATTTAAGTACAAGAGGTTAACATTTTTACTGTTCAGAAAGTACTTACATTTTTATTAGACAGTAGACTTTTCTGTCTTTGTTTTCTAGCCATTTCATATTTCTACTACAAAATTTTAAATAGTGGAAGGATATATTAAATACCAAGGAAAATTATTTTTAAAAGCTATTTAAAAAATTAATTTAAATGTAGACAGACATAGTATTATGGCATTAAAAGACCCCAGGGTCTTTTTTATTGGTCCATTAATACTTGCCTCGAGTGGTAGAACACACCTGAGGCAAGATTTAATGAACCAATAAAACATGCCCTAGAGTGCCCTAATGCTATATTGCTAACCATTCCTATTACATAAATGCTCTCTTTGCATAGTTCCTTCATATATTTCATAAAAATCTTCAATTAAGTGAAGAGCATATGACAATTCTTATTCAGAGTTTTCTTCAGCATATTTTGAAGTGATTAAAATGATTATTTGAGATATTCTCAATCCACCAATGCAATATATTGCGCCTAGAACTTTACAGACTGTCCAGATGCCAAATCCTTTAAGTGTGGTTATATAAGTCAGTGTTTTTCCTTTCAGTTACTGAGAATTTTCTAAAATCTTCCTAAAGAATTTGAAAGGAATGCTGTTCTCTTTCTGTGTTTATCTTGAAGCTACCCCACTTGTTTGTCTAGAACCTACCCCAAAGCATAAATCTGGCAGAGGAACTGGTCATATCTCCAGTCCCATTAAAATCCTCAAGGATTTTACTAAAATGATGTTGTCCAAAACCTCTGACACTGTTTAGTCATAGTCATTTTAGTCCTTCTTAAGGAGGGAGATTTTTAGTGTTATAAATCAACTTTAATGGAGTTAAGCTGTTTTGCATCAGCTGATAGTCCAGCTCTTTGCTTTCCAGCATATTCGGTAGGATTAGAAATGTTGTACTCATATTAAATCCGACAGCTGAGATGGAAGAAAGTACGACGGATGCTTATTTCATTTTGCAATTGTTAATTTAAAATTTTTGACTGAAGTTAGCTTTTGCCCTAATGATTTAGAATTCATAACCACGAGCAAAAATTTATAAACATACCTAAGTGTATCTGTACTTAGTAATAGGAAAAAGAAGGAGAAGATTGGTTTTGTATGTCATTGCATGAAGAATAATAACCCTTCATCAGAGAATGGGAGTTTTGTGCATTATTAGTTTTGCTTTCCAGCATTGTTTTGAGGCAAAATGGTATTATCTTAAAGAAAGAAGACTGAGATATGTAGATATAGGTTGTAAAAATGGCTTATGACTTTTATATAATTGTCAATCTAACAATGTTTGCCTTAATGTAACTTCGTAGTAGTCAGAGCCAAATTAGATATGACTGAAAAGTTATGCATTTAGCAGAATCCTTACTTGAAGGCTTAGGAGGGGAGAAAGAGAATCTCATGTTGTTAAATTGATATATAAAAATTGAAGAAATTACCACTTAGGCATTTTCGGGGGTGGGGAAGCTTTGCAGGCCAGGCTTGATCTTTGCAAGAGTATTTGACAAGTTGAGCATACATGAGGACATGAGCCACACATACTTGTTAGGGCAAAAGTAACTTCACTTACTTGTGAGTCTAGATCTTCAGCTATTGTGAGCTGGCATAGTTCCATGTAAGGCAATGAAATTACACCAGCTTAGACCAGAGGATGAACTGGCCCCTAATCTTTCAAGTAACATGCTCATTAAATGCTTAGGGCCAAATACTTTTCTGGCATGATTCCATTGCACTTAATGGAATTAAGCCAGGAGAGCATTTGGCCATTATTTAATACAGATAATAATCTAAGGGGAACCAGGTTCTATCTTTGTTTTCTTTTTGCTATGTAACATTAGCAAACTGTATGTGATTTTTATAAGACATAATATATGAAATACTGGCTAAAAGAGTCTGCACAGAGATCTTACAGGTACCCCCTCAGATGTTCTTGATGTGCTACCTTCTTTGGAACAAACAATATTGATTTGATCACAGGTTTAAACCTTTTACTCTCTTCTGGAAATGTACTGTCCAGACTACAGTCTCTTGTCCCTATTTCTTCTTTTCTCATAATTTCACTGTACAGTCATCTCAGAAATTTAAGCAGGGTTAAGCTTATTGTGGAAGTTCAGACTATCTGAAGTATTATTCTGTTTTAATTCTAGGACCAAATAACTGATGTACGTTTTCCAGAGTCATTACTAGCATAGTTTTCTTCCTTTCAAAAGCATAGTGGCACACTCTGTTTAAGATTTTTTGCTGCATCATGTAGCTGCTAAAAGGCTTAAAGGGGTTAAGTATAGCACTGCTGTTAACAGAAATTGTTTCCTAGAGACAAATTCTTTTTCTAAAGCTTGAGGTATTTTTCTAAGTTTTACTTTCATGTCTTTTCTGCAGCCTAGTTATGGTTAAGTCTTATTCTTTTGGCTCAGTGTGTGGATGATCTGAGCTTGCTAATGCTGGACAGAAAATGTGTCTGAGAATCAGTCAGGAACATCCAAACGTCGCTTGTTTTGGCTTCCCCCCCCTTGTTTCTGTTACCTCAAACAAAACTTACCTCTTTTTGCCTTCTTTACTATTGTGACATCTCTTTGTTTTATGAGTTGCTCTGAGATGTTACATACTACTCTCAGTACCAGTTAGGTCTAGACCTCTGAGGGGAAAAAAAAAAGCTCTTTGCTGTATTTTTGGAGGATAATTTTGTAAAGGTGAATGTTACTGCCCACCCTAATCCTTAATTGATATTTACTAAAGAATAAAACCATTTTCGAAACAAATATTTACCATTGAAGGGCTCGAGGCCTTGACACAGTGCTTTGCAGCTGAGTTCAGGCATAGCAGGAATCCTATCTCAGGGAAGATGAACTTCCCATATAAAGGTTATAAATCCAGTTCAGTGGTTGCTTTGTGACCCCGCATGCAGTTTTATGGAAACATGAGTAACCCAAACACTAAAATCCAAAACAGAATCACCAGCCCTTTCTACAACATTCTTATTAAAGTTGGGCCAAGAGAGATCACTGCAAACTATTTGCAGTTGTGAGTGATGTAACACAGCTCAAGGGCATTCAGTACCTGGCAAGCAGAACTGTCTTTGACTGGACTTAGATAAAGGACCACCATGAAAATACAGAATGAAAAACAGTGGAAGGGAAATCCTCTGCCGATTAGTACCCAAAATATTCAGATGAACAAGAAGAGCTCCTTAAGCTAACCATGTCGGGGGCTGAAGTGTCTGGAAACCAGGTGGTAGGATGAAATGACTCATTTGAAGTTATGCATGGAAACATAATCAAATGTAAAGGACTCAGTAAAATTTATGACTTGCATAAGCAGGGCTAATGTTTTCACATATCTTTCATGTTTTAGACTTGACCTAGGGCATGTAAAAGAAGCAGGTATCTTTCCATGGAAGGGCACTATTATATTACAAATAATACCTTAACAGCCTTCTTTAATGGAAGCCTCTGCCTTCTCTCTTTGCTCACCATCCTGGTTTGAATTACTCTAAATCAAAACCTAGTCAAATAATTTATGACAAGTAAATATGATAGACAGAGAAGAAGCTGTGTGACTGTCCTGATAGCGCCAGCCTGCAGAGTTAGTTGTTTGTAGAAACGAGAGTTTCCCAAATCTCTGATGAAGTGATACAGTGGAACCTACAGAGTGCAATAGCACCAGGAGTTCTAGTTGGGGATGGTGAGTGGATTAATGGCACAGTCTGAATCTGCTTATTTGATTTTTCTTTTGTTTCAAAGAGCATATCTGCATGTGAGCATGTTTTCAGTTCTACTAAGCAACAGAGTTGTAATCTTACAGTAGCAGTCAATGCATGTGCAGGACTGTGTGTTTGCAACAATTTTCTTTTTTCTTGGAAAATCAAGTATAGAGGTGTATACCAAGTTTAAATTGATGGCTGTGGTTTAACACTGTTTTTTTTTCCTCACTTCATGCTTGAGTTGATGGCTACTTTTTCTATTCCTAAACACAACTTACAGGAAAAATGTTTGTGTGAGATTGCCCAAGTAATTAGCCGGTTTACTCATGCAAATAAATATTTTTTTATTCAACTTGGAACATCTTTTTGGCAGCATTGCCTTTAATTACAGAAGCATTTAAAGGATGACAAGGATGTAGTGCATACTAAAAATGTTCTGTGCAAATAGAGAGGATTTAGGTGAGAAGCAACAGCTCTGTAATTACCTTGCAGCCAGAAAGACCCTCACGTTGTTCGAAGGCTGTTAAAAATAAGGAAAGAAATAATTTTCTTCTCATGGGAAAGGAATTAATTAGCAATGTGCTGAGGGCCTTGGGATTGGTTCTCATCCAAAGTAGATAAATAAACCAAGCATTATTTCAGACTACTCAACACGAACAAATGTTACACTGGGAGAGCACCTTTATAGGGCTGAACAGCAAATCTGGCCCATGAGGAGAATGGCTAAGGGAATTTTAAAGCACCTTTGCACCTTTCCAGCGTGGCTTATTCCAGAGGTCATTGACACATGACTAAGTAGAGGCAGCCTGAAGGCCTGTCTAAGTAACTCCATCCCTTTGGCTGACCTGCCAGCTGACCTGCTCTTCTTTTTTAATCTGTGTTCTGTCAGTTTGGGCTTGCACTGAGGTCTGCAGAAAGCAGCTTCAAAAATAAGTTTGTGAGACATCTGCACTGAAGGAGACAATCTTTTGCCACATTATTAGATCTGGAGCTTGATTATGTTCCAGTGTGTTCAGCTGACCTCAGAGGTCTAGATCCTAGGATCATAGACCTATCCCTAAATACCAGTATAAGTAAGTCTTGTAAATGATGTGATATTTATTAAAGGAATAAAACTGAAAAACCTTTGCCTACTATAGCTTAGCATGGCTTCAGAAAGAAGTAAGACTTATTCCTGTAAGCATTTGTTCTCCAGGGTTAAATTTTTGACTATTTGCCTGATTTCAACCATGCAATTTGACAAAAAACCTAGAGGAATAAAATATGATAATTTTGTGGACATTTTTTGCAAAGCATCTGGGTAGAGAAAAAAACATTTATTAATGGCTCTGCAGAAAAGAACTGATGTTGGAAGCATGTTTATTACCAAAAGTGAATCTGTGCAGGAGGGAGAAATTATAAATGCCCTAACTGTTAGAAGAACTGTAGTTGGAAGTCACATCTTATTAGGCACTAGAAAATCCCAGTCATAAAACACAGACTCCTGTGAGACCAGGCATTCTTGATTCTGTTGCTCACAGAACTTAAATCTTTTATATATATAAGTTTTTCTCCTCTCCATAGATTGGAGCCTTACCTTTAGGCCTGCTTGCCTCTGTTAAAGTAAAGGATATTCATCAATATCTCCTCAGGATTTTTTCTAGCAAGTTGCTTTATCTAGTGTTAGAGTTCTCAGGGTGTCAGACCACCAATAAAATTACATATGTCCCCCTAAAATTTCCAGTGTTTTCCATTTATTATCATTGACTGTTATTCAATTCTGATACTGTAATAGCTGCTAATTGAGATAATTTAAATCCCACTAGGCTAGATCCTGTGAAAACACAATACAAGAGTGTCCGATGTTCTGTCTTTAGGTCTGCAACTGAGCTCACAGGTTTATTTTTTGTTAACTAACTTCTGTGTTATAATTTGCTAGCAAATATCCAACAGTCTCTTTTAGCATTAGGTTTACTAATGTGGGCAAAACCTTGTACTTGTAGCTCTTTAGCTGTCAAGTTAAGAATCTGAAATTTCTGTAGCTCTACAGAAACAAGAAGAGAAATCTGTTGACAAGATTTTGAATTTGTAAGAGAAAAGTGTCAAAGACTATTAATTTAAAAGGAAGAGCCAATTTACAAAACTGCTTTTTATTATTTCCTTTTCTCTTCAATAGTGATTGCATTTTTGGAAACTTTTATGTAGCTTTGTGCTGCTTTCTTAGCTGTCTAATATGTGTAAATTGAGTTCACTTTGTAATTTGTTTAGTGCAAGAGAAGCATCATGCATGTGTAACAGCAAAGAGGAAATAGTTTTCAATGCCAGCTCAAAGGAGAAGAACATCTGGAATTCTTGAAAAGACTTAGTATGAAACATTAATTAAATATTAATGAAATATTAATGTGAAGATACTGATCTACTGATACCTTGCTCCTTGTCAATACTGCGTCTCTATAATGTGTATTTCTTGAGAATTTTTACTACTAGAACTAGAAGATCTATTTGGTATTTTTGCTATGAAATACTTAAAAATACTTTGCAAAATGAATGAATTATTAACTTTTCTAATTTGTAATTTTCTCCTATGTTCATTTAGATTTCTTGTATATGGAAATTTGAGTATCTAATGTCTATGTCTTGTCAAGATTCAAGCTTACATTTTATTTGAGAAAACATCAAGACAACAGGGAAATCATATTTTGAGGATAAATTGCCTAATTTTTGTGGAGAAACAATATGGTTATTTCATAATTTTGGAAAACTTGAAAAATGAGCTGTTTCTGCATGAATATATGAAAATGTAAAGATATTAAGTATGGAGAAGAGATTAAAAAATTCAATAGGCGTGTTAGCAGAAGATACATGTATAAATGCATTATGATGGATTTTTAAAGATATTTTAGCCATTAGGGCAATTTAAGTTTTGAGTGGTAAGGACAAGAAGCTTGCTTATTTCATTGTAAAATACACAAACATAAGTACAGGAATGAGTTACTAAGCCTAAGAGGGCGTGGTTTTGTTGACAAAAGGTATCTCTATCATTCATTTATTCCTAATAAGTTCTGTAAAACAAGCAATATTTTTAACAGAGTTTTGGTCAAAAAGGTGATTGAAAACATTTGTCCAATGCTTTTTACTGGGTTAACTCTTCTTATAACAATTTGCAAATACTTTGATTCCTGTGAAGCTGTTTAGCATCTTAAGAGTTTAGGGTGGAACATGCTCCAAATGTCCTAGTTATTTTGATGGAGCCAGGTTTTTCAAGATGATAGATGTTTTTCTTCCTTGTACTATTCTCTGAACGTTTAAAAATTAAAATTATTTTTATTTGTTCACGTGAGCATGAACACATTCCTAGCCAACCTGCTCCAAAGTCCAGTGATGCTAGGACTTCTATTTAATTTTTTGACAGGATCAAACAAAAGAAATTGGAGCTTTTTTGCTGTCTTTGCAGGGGAAGGATAAAATTCAGGTAAAAGAGCCATCTCTCTTGTCTAAACTTGTACTGTCCTGTTCTTCTCTTTGTTCATATATATTCCTGCTGTTAGAAACTAAATGCTTGTTTGAAACAAAAATTCAAGGCCCCTCTTACTAACTTGCATTGTTTATTGTACCTTCAGGCAATAACTAGTGTGTACGCCAGAATTGATGCAGAACTATGAATCCTGAAGATCTATCACAGTGATATGATTTTGGAAACATCTTTGCATCAAATTACTTGATATACATTTTCAGAGGCCCAGAAACCTAATATTCTCCCAGACTTCAACTTAATGGGTAAAGCTTCAACACATAAGAATAAAAGATATTTACTGTATGGGTGTATATATGTAAATACTTAAGTCTGGCTCCATTGGAGGCAATGGTGTTTTACCACTGACTGCAGTGGGACCAAGCTTTTATTCATATGCTTATACTGTGTGACAGCAAAAAATACACTCAGACAAATGTCTCTAAACATATAAATAGATAATATCTTTCAGTTTTTCATTACATTCACCGTATTAAACAACAACTGCAAATTCATGTGCCCATGACTATATATTTTCTGTAACTGTGAGTCTGTGGCATGTAGTATAATTACTAAGTCTTTGCCATCTTCCTTTCTTTGTTTAAATGGAAAAGCAGGAACGTGTTAAATATTTTAAAATTGTTTCTCCAATTGATATTAGTAACATCTTGCATTTTTAAGGCTTTTGTTTTTCCAGGACTTAAATTTTTAACACAATATTGCTCACAGCATTTTCTTTGCTTTGGAGATGACATTAAAAATGGTTTTTCCTTGTCTCTGCTGTCCTAAGATGCACACAGTATCTAATTTCACTGAAAACTAATTTTTTAACCTTAAGTTAAAAAGTGATTGGACAATGGCTGGGGGGCTTCAGCAATAACACACAGTTCCTTTTGCCACTGAGATGATTCCAGGCTGAGGAATGTAGCATTTATTAGTAGCAGGAATTGTGATGAGATTAGATGGACAAGGCAGGCTTAGGTAACTGTCTTGTGGAAGATGTTGACACACCTTAAAATGACCATGTTATGTGCAGCCCAGCTAAAGGCAGAATTCTCCCTGGTTGACAAAAATGGGAAGGAACATCCATTGTCTACATTTTGCAGACCGCTGAGATAGATCCTTTTTTGGTACTTTAAATGAGATCTAACTATGCATTTCTGCACTGTCAGCCTATTGGTGAAGGAGTATTTGCCCTCTGTGCTTTTCAAAGTGCATTCTTACCAGTGGTGGGCATTTGAGGGGATATATGTGTCTTCTGGAAGAACAGTGAAAACAGCTTCAGAATTTCTTCCAAACCCTCTGGAGCCTCTTGGCTTTCACATGGAGAGGAAGTGTTCTCTTCTTTCTCCTTTGGTGAGGGCAATTTTCAGTGTTAGCATTCCTAGTGCACATAATATCCATGTGCAGGTTCACTGACAGGGAATGGTCCCTGCCACTCAGAGGAATCTGCATTGACATCAACAGTGAGCTTAGATTCCATGATGACAGATCTGCATTTGAGATACTGAAAATGCCAGTGGTGGTAAACAGAATTGGGTCTCCCATTGTTTAGAAGGTGAAAGGAAAATGAGAGCAAAAGATATTAGACCTTAAAAGATAAAGACCTTAAAAAGATATTGTTTGGATTGGAAAATTAATATGGAAGATTTGTTTATATTTGTTAGATTTGGGTCTCTTAAATACATCTGTAATTCAGATTCCTGTCTCTCCTGTGGGATATGGTAACTAAATTACTAGGAGTTTCACCTGGAAAATCTCATATCTAAAGCCACCTAGGATTTATCCATTTAATTCTTCTCTCTTTTTTGAGTTAGTGTCTTGCACAGCACCATCTCTAAACGTGGCTTCTGATGTGATTTCATTTCTCATTGTTGATTCTCTCCAGGACTGACTTACAATCAGGAACTTATGAACTTACATTATTTTTTCTGGAATCTACTTTGACATCCTTTTAAACACAGAGCTCCTATAAACCCTTCAGGATTTAACCATCTCCTTTTCCTTTCAAGGCTTCCTCTTCTGGCATTCAGGCTATGGTTCTCTCTTTCCTCTGATCCAAGGAAAAATTCTTAGGTATTTTTCTTCTCTCTGGTCTTCCTGGGTAGTCTTTTCTGCAGACAGAGATGGAAATATTAATTGAGTGCAAGGTGTACTCCTTTTCCCAAGACAGAGTTATCTGATTCTTGTGTGGTTCTGGTTCTCCACTTCTCCTGGGGCAGGTGCTTAGTAAAGCCAGGATTGTGGTTGATGACAGGGCAAGCACAGCAGTGTCCACACTATCTGGTGATGCAGTGCCACAGCGTGTAGTGCAGAGGAGGAAGCTGATGGCAAGTGGGATCATCTAACAGTGCACTGATTGTCAGACACATCCTACTGACGTCCACTTAAGCAGAACTGGGGCTGAATAATCTTCCCCTTGAATCAAAGCAGTGCACTAAAAAACAAATCCCATTTGGACCTCTGCCTGCCAGCATCTGGAGAGGACTCACAACCCACTCCCAAGAGCTTGGGTTGCCTGTGATTAAGGTCTGCCTCAGTGTGATACAGCCTTACAACCTTGTGTCAGACCTATGAGGAGCCTCCTTGGAATCCCCCACCCTGAGGCTTGAGAGCACTGTGCCTTGATGTCCCAACCTGCTGGCTTGATTTCCCGGCTCAGCTTCATCCCCAGCTCTTAAGTGTTGGGTCTGCTAATTTACAGCCAGCACTTTGCTTTATATAATGTGAAATTTAATCCTAAGATTAGCCAAGATGTAAATGATTCACTGTTCTTGCTTCATTGCTGAAGTTTGCAGTACTCAAACCTTGGTTTGTGCCATAGTTTTATTTTAGATGGCCACTCAGCTGAGATTCAGTGAAGGTCAGATTTTGTATCAAATCATCAGAAAGTCTTGCCAGAGCTTTAGGAGTGAGAGCTGTGCCATTTGCTTGTCTCTGTCACAGTCCTGGAGAGCTAAGATATTTGTATATACCCGAATAGATTGCCAGAATCAATCCACTTTCCAGAGATGAACGTGGACATGTCCTCTTTTCCACAGTAATGTGAATACTCAAATCTTTCCACATAAGAAACTCAAATATATGAGTTTCACAGCACTCCCTAATAAGGTTTTATAGCCATTAGTGTCAGTGCCATATATCACTGAGGCATTGAAAAAGTGGAGTTTCTTTCCCAAACCACCTTTCTAAGCATCCAAGATGAAGTGATTTTATAGCTTACACTTCCACAGATCTTTCAAATCCCACAGCACAACTTGTTTCACCTGAACCTCAAAGATTTTTGTAAATGATTTCCCAGAAGCTCTTGAGGGGGTCTTTTCTCTCTTTCTTCATTTAAATTTATGCTTAAAATATGATTAGCTTCTGTTCAACACAAAATTGTTCTAGAATTCATTGCAAGAAATGTGTGTACAAAAGGTAATCTACATTATCTAATAAATAAAATCGTGTAACAGTTTGAAATTTCAAATGTGATCATTTGCTTTAATATTGCAAAGTGTTTGTTAAACCTTTAAGCTTGTGACATTTTTCCACACTGACAGCTAAATAATGAATTAATGGCTTTAAAGTCCATGGCAGCCTGAGGGCTTCAAATACATGTTTAGTCAAAATAATTGGTGCTTTAATCATTTGTTATGAACCAAAATTGTTCCTTAGTTACACAGGAGCGGTGTTAAAGCAAATATCTATGCTGTGAATGTTCTCTTGTATTTCTAAAATTACCTGCTAAGTTGGAAAATGGTGTCTGGATGCATTTTCTTCTCTGGAGTTCGAGGGGTTTTTTTTACTCCCTTAATGACCACCTACATGGCTACAGGCAGTGCTGTCCCTTCACTGATAGTGAGCAGCTTATTGCAGATTTTGTGTGTGTGTACAGAGACAACCAAGTTTTGAGGGCAGATTGGAGAGTGTATGGGGTGGGTGGTGGGGGGAATCCTCAGCCCCTGCACTGTCAGAGTGTGTAGGACAAAGGTAATGAACTAAATTAGGGGATCTGTTTGCAGCAAACTAAATCTCATCCTGACTATGACACAGGTTAAAGCCTCAACCAGAATTTCTTCTGGTAATAAAGGGTATAAAAATCTTAGGTTATGCAAGGGAAGGAAGTCTGTCTTAATTTTATGATTGGCATCATATGAGTAGACTGCTGTGACTGCACGATGTTCTGTTGAGATGCTCGTTTTGACTTCAGTGATGCATCTGTGCCATATGAGGAGGAGATGCCAACCCAGTTAAGACAGATCAAAATTTGCCACAAGGCCAAAAGGGGTCTAAGAAGGTTTCTGTTCCTGGTACATTTGTGACTTAGAC